>NW_020454139.1:1594486-1637696 GCF_003342845.1 Nothoprocta perdicaria | reverse complement strand
CCACATCTGGAGACCGCGTCCAGTTCTGGGCTCCCCAGGACAAGAGGGATGTGGAGCTGCTGGAGAGAGTCCAGCGCAGGGCTACCAGGATGATCAGGGGCCTGGAACATCTGCCCTGTGAGCAAAGGCTGAGAGAGCTGGGCCTGTTCAGCCTGGAGAAGAGGAGGCTGAGGGGGSACCTGATCAGTGTCTATAAATACCTCAAGGGAAGCAGTGAGGAGGAGGGGGGGGCCTCTTTTCAGTGGTGGACAGTGATAGGACTASAGGAAATGGCTTCAAACTGAAGCATCGGAAGTTCCACAGGAACTTAAGGAAGCATTTCTTCACTGTGGGGGTAACAAAGCACTGGAACAGGTTGCCCAGAGAGGTTGTGGAGTCTCCTTCTTTGGAGATCTTTAAAACCCGCTTGGATGCAGCCCTGTGCCACCTGCTCTAGGTGACCCTGCGTGAGCAGGGGGGTTGGACTAGATGACCTCTGAGGTCCCTTCCAACCTTGGGCATTCTATGATTCTGCATTAAGATAATTCTATAAAATATGGAAAGGTCAGGTAGCATTTCTGTGTTCCTGTGACCACATGATTTTTATATAAGGTAGGGCCAGTTCAGGAAAATGAATTAGAAGAAGCTCCATCTAGAATATTGTGAATCTTGCTGATTATTGTGTCCTGCAATGTGGGTGCTAATATGGGACTTGGAGTCTCAGTTATTACAATCCCAATGTGAAAAAATCTGGTCCAAAAGTGAAACAACCAGAGAATGGGCTTCTTCAGGCTGTCATGATGATAGAATCCAGTCAGCCCAATTCACATAATACAGTTCAAAGTTCTAATCCAAGACATTTCAAAAGAGTTGTGAGAACATGTTATTACAGTGCAAAGGGAAAAAGTCTGTTTATTTCTAACATGCTGGGAATCCTGATGGGTGATCTGTAATCAGTATGAGACTTGGCATCGAAATTTGTGGTTAAATTGATTAATGAAACTATCTAAGAAAGGCATTGTAGAATTCCCTTCAGAAAAAGTTGTTAATTAACTGGGATACTCTCATAACGCATCGTTTCATTTTCCCCACACAACTACTTCCTGCAATGATGAACATTCCCATGCTTAACATCACTTGGCAATTTAGTGAAAGAACTTAGCGCAGGAAGCAAATCAAAATGCTTCACATAGCTGAAAATGAATTTATCTAGTTCATGTAATTATCCTCACTGGAACCTGTSCAGGCTAGCCACTATGGCTAAGTTACTTCTCTGATCAAATGAGTGAAATTAGTTAAAATCATTTCAAATTCTAGTTGAGAAAATATGACCTTTGTCTATGTGGACAACGTGTTGGCTTGTATCTTTGTGTTTTTCAATGTTCTCGTGCACATTCAGCATCACTAAGAGCATTTGAATAAAACTGTCAAGACAGCAATATACAAAATAATTTCTGTATAAAGAATGAGACGGGGAAAATTATGCTGTATGACATCATAAATACTACTACCTATTGGAGGATACCTTATGCCCAAGCATGTTGCTATGGGTCACTGGCAGCATCATTTCCATACATTTTGATAGGAGGATTGGTGAAATCCTTACACCGCCTTACAACATATGCACACTCAAATCATCTAAGAGCTCAAACATGGAAGTCTAGCTAAAATGCCTGAAAACAATAACTGAAACACAGCAAAGGAAGATAAAAGATGTGCTAAAAATGAGACAACCTTAATGGGTTCCATCTGTAATACAGCACGAGCTTTTAAATCTGAACTAGAGCTGTAAGTTATAGCTTAGCTTAGAAATGAGTTGGTGGAAAAGTGGCATTATATCCCTTTTCTMAGTCAAAAAAGTGAAGCCTCTCCAGCATGTGCATGTTACATGGTTTCACAATTCAGGGTTCAGGTTGGAAGTAACATGATATTTAATTAATTATGAGGATTGATTATTTTATGCCTTTTAAGTCTATATCCAGTTAGTGGTTTCAGACCTAGGATATCTATATGGTGAAGATATTCTAATTTCATAGCTTCAGAAGTATTAGCTAAATTCAAATTCTAAAGGTAGTCTGCCTAGCTTTAGTTTGCTTAGGTTTAGTTTTGTCAGGATAGTTTGCTTTTACAATAACTGAGGCCAAATTCAGATTTCAAAGACAGTTACCAGGACAACCTGAAAGTATCCAGTTTGAAGTTTAAATGTTAGTCTGAGGGCTCAAAAGTACAGCAACTCAGAGATTTTTTTTTTAATCCACATAATCAGTTTATTTATACTTGAGATTGATTGATAGTATTCAATTTATTGATAGTATTCCCTAATATCAAAATTGTTATGCTTCAAAGTTATGAATTACAAAAATAGTCATTAATGGAAATTAATTGACTACTTTCTGTAGTCATTCTAATTTTATGATTTTTTATATAATTACAGAATTATTGTTTAATGAAGTAGATAGGAAATTGTGTGGCAACAGCTGAACTTGGATTTATTTTTCTTCCTTAACGTTTCCTTTTAGAAATGAAAGCTTAGCACTTTGTTTGTGTTTCTCACATGATTTACATTCAGCTTTGTTTTACAGAACATTTGGATGTTCTTGTGGGTCTCAGATAAGATTTTCCCTTTTGGATGCCCAACTAATTTGTACGTGAAATAGATAATTTATTCAGGAATAGCTTCATAGTTCCTTCTGTTAGATAATAATAGCAGTTGTCCTAGCTCTCAAAAAAAAAAAAAAAAAAAAGAACCAGCAATGCAGCAACAAGCCTTTTCCAGTAACAGAGTTCTCAATTCTCTTGAAAGAGGGCATGTGAGAGCTGTACATGAAAATCACCAACTAGCTTTTAGAATTAATTCTTAAGTGTGGTGTGCATTAATTTACATTTCAGTTATTCAGGGTAAGATAAACTGAAATTATTTCAGCAAACACAATGCCAAAGAATGAGGCAACTATTTGAAAATGACCCTGAGAAGGATGTTAGTAACTCTGACTAGCAACAGAATAGGATATTAGTACCTGATTTTTACTGAACACTATTCCACATTGAATAAAGCATTCTTCTTCCCTCAGAATATTGTTTAATATCATTCACAGTTCAAATTTTATTATCACTGCTGTATATTAAACAGCATGATAAGAAAAATCCCTCAATAATTTTTCTAATTCTTATAAATGATACTTCATAAAAGAACTGTAAAAAAAAAATTTCAAGACTTGTGTTTTATAATTGTAAAATGAATTTCACCTGCTCACTCTTAAGTCATGAATTCTGAAATTATTTATTTACTTGAATTATGAATTTCAAGTAAATAATGAATACAAATGCTACCTTCATATGTGCCTAATTGTCTAGGAGATATATCCTTCTTTTAGGGGATTTTTTCCTCTTTTAGATTTTTTTCTTGTTTGAGTTATATCTGAGATTATGATGGTAGAAATGAAGCTGTTATAGTTGCAACATCATTAGTAAGTTGTAGCACATACTGACTGTCCAGCTAACTTTCCTTCTTCAGAACTAGCAAAACAGTAAAGTTAAAAAAAACTTGGAGAGTTTTCCAAAATGAAGATCATTATGTTCTGAGAGTTCTTCAATAGCGTTAGGCACTAGAACTGAAAGAACTGTCACTCGTTCCCAATGCTTGCTAGTGGCAGAGAGGCAGAGGATATCAGTCTGAAGAAAAGAGAGTCCATATAGACCATTTCTTAACAAAAATTGAGACAGAAGCAGCCACAATTATCTGTATTTTTTCATTACAATAGTAGAAGAGAGAAGAGTACGGAGTGAAATGAAAAAAGAAGATGCACCAGAAATAATTTTGGAAGGCAGAGACTGAAGAAGATCAGGATATTAGATATCTGTCTGAATTTTTAGAAACTCCATGTTAGAAATCAATTCAGTAACATAATGAGAACAAAATCTTTGGCAACACAACACCTTGTAGTAATTACATATCACAGTAGAAAAATTAAGCATATAGCAAGGGCGCTCCTTGGTACTTCTGTAACTTTAAGTTTTATGAAATTAGAGAAAAAAAAAGTGTTTTGCTCTTTGTGTTTCTTCTCTCTTACCAAAGGAAATTTCTTCTCTCACATACAAAACTACATTACTACACTGTATATTTCAAGAGAGAAAAGGGTATTTTAAAACTCATCCAGTAAGTAAAGCTGCTGAGTTTTCTGGGGACAAAACCAAAAATACCACCAAATAGCATGATACTTATTTTATAAGAAAAAGCTTGACCAAGATGCAAAAACAAACCATTGAAAGAGGAATAATATTATATGATCCTATTGTATACCAGACTTCAAAAGAAAATGAATCTGTATTCTTCTCATTATCCTAGTCCAGAACCTTTCTGCTTTTTCAATACGTTGCAAAACATCTACACACAATGGAATCAAAATGAAAATGAAAACTGGAAAGAGAGAGAGTTTTTAGTTCAGAAGAGTATACTGATTTCAGTTATGTCTCAATGTGTTTTCAAGTTCCAGATCAAAGTATAATATTTTGTAGAACAAACATGAATAAGTAATTTTAACCAAAAAAAAAAAATTTAAGTTGTTTCACATCCTGCAACTTGTAAGCACTTTTACATATTGTATACCACAAATCTTTTCAAAGTTGATATTTCTACCCAGCAGGTAAAGTACATAGAAAAATAAACTGAAATACCAAATAACCTGGAACCTAAAAAAGTCAAGGTATGTTCTAATCAAGACATTAAGATGACTCATTAAAAAAAATCCCCAGTACTCCTAAATGATGGGGTTAAATGTGGTATGATTTTCAGAGCAAGATACATGCAGAGATTTTAGCCCTAGAGAAGGTTACCAAAGCCAAGAACAATATCACTCACCAACTGCATTTGCAGTCTTTCCATTCTGGTCAAAGCCCTTCTCACTAACTTGTRAAGTGTTGGTTGTTGTACTTACAAACGCCTTATATCTTTCATTAGCTTTGGTTAACTATCAAAATACTGCCTCTTCAGTGGAAACCCTCTAGTTAATTACCCTGCTAAGTCAACTTCCTTTGGTTCATTCGAAGATTTCGGTTGGGCTTTGTTGAAGTCTAAGGGAAAATAAAATCACAAAGTAGAACAAGGATACAGCAGAAAAAACATTAAAAAACTCCTTTTCCAGTACATAAAATTCAGATATGATTTGAAAAGGAAGACCATTTCATTTTGTTTACAGCATGTTGTTCAAAATCATTTCAGTTAAAAAAAGAAATTGTAAAGTGGGTTGAAGGAAAAGAGATTTGTTCTGGAGTGTAATGATTACACATGCATAGGAAACAAAGTTGAGAAATGTAAAATTATAATTAGTCTGGTCTAGTAATAATACAATTCATTTCATACATAGTTTGATATCAAATTAAGCAAATACCAATATTTTGAACAAGAAATACACAATATGTTTTGTTCTTGTTTTATTAGAACAGAAGATAAAAAATGCAGTTAATGTAACAGTGCTTAATAACGCAGTACTAGTAAGTATTGCAAAGGGCAAAAATCAGTGTTTATTCCTGCTAGTAAAGAATACCACCACTTTCCTTCTATCTTGTTATATCTTCAGGCATTCTCTTTGACCAGTCTTGGTCCAGCCTATTTGATTGATTCTCTTTGGGATATTTTGAGAGAGAGTACTTCCTTCGGTTTTAGAAGAAGAAGGGTCACAAGTTAAATATAGAAACTTTGTGACATTGTGGTATTTTGCAGCTCTCTGAATTCTCCCTTCCGATTCTTCCGTCTGATTTGCTCTTTTCATCAAATCCCTGTAGTATGTCCTTGTTTTCTAAGCATGGATGCTGTTGCTAGTATAGTGCAATTTCAGGATCTGCCTGAAGTGTTTAGAGTTATGGTATATATTTATAAGTATGTATGTAATCAAAAACTTCAACTAATTTCTAATGCATCTCAGCAGTTTTAGAATTAAACTGGCAAGTCTTCCCTACAAGCCTGCATGTTTTCTAACACTCCCTGCATGCCTGATTACTTCCTTCCTGCTATTGGTGACCTTTAAGAGGGTGGTGGGTGAAACTAAACTTCCTGTTCCCTAGTCATTGTAAAAAACTTTAATAACCTGCCGCTTTCTATATCTTCAGGTGTCAGCCATTCAGCTTCAGATGGCAATTCTACTCTATTGAAAGCTGAACTTTTTGTTGGTTATTCCCTCAAATCATGGCTAGAAATATCTGAGAAAGCTACTGTCTCTATTTTTACACTGTTTGTCCCAGTAACAGTTTTTGTACTCTTTCTCTCCAAAAACTGCAGAGATTATCTTCAGCTTCATATAAATATCAAACAATTTATTGTGGCTGGCAAAAAAAGATGGCAAGCCAGAAGTCTGCAGAAGGTATAAATACTAGAAAGTTGTGGTTAAGCATTAGCAGTTATTCTAGATTTATAAAGATGTATTTGGCAAATTATGGAGACTACGTAGAAATGTATGAGAGTTATTTCAGGACACTTAAAGCCAATCCTCACAAAAAAGTGAGGATCACTAGAAAGCATTCTATAGKCACAGACAGAGCAAAAGATCCTATATGCACTTGAACAGTGAGGACTGTATTCTCTCTTCAACATTAACATACTACTCAATGTGACAGTGAACTTTCAGAGGACGTACACCCTATAACAGAATAAGAAAGCACATAGAAACTTTTGTTTCTAAACATCAAAAATCTGTCCCATACTGTTTACTGAGATAGATGTATTTTTTGAATTCTGAAATGGATTTAAAYGACTTAGTGCTATGAACTTGTCTTGCTATCAACCATGCTGCTATTGCCACTACTGAATAAGCCAAGCTGTCAATCCTTTAGGAGAAAACATAATAATAGTTACATGTAATTGGCTTGAAAGGGAGAGGAAAAGACATTTCTATATAACATATGGCAACGTAAAATAACTAAAGTTATCTGTTCCTGAGGATGTTATACAGCACTTTACAGGAAGTGTAAGGCAGCTCACTGCACAGCCAGAATTATATCAGGAAATACAGTAAAACTATCTTAAAAGCCTGGAATTATCATATGATTTGAAATTAATGAGAGAAAATTCATATATAGAAGAAAATTTTATTCCCTTCAAAGATTTTTTTTTCAAGCAAAAGCAATGGCGGCACTAGTTACAAAAAAGATGTATGGAATATATCTTTGCTTATACATAACTCCTTAACCTCAAAAACCTGGCCACAAAATTATCTCCCATGATTAACAGGCGAATGAGCTTTTTAACCAAATAAACAACATTAAAAGCTGTTGTTTGCTTCAGAATTTTTTGATCTTCAGAAGATAGCTTTTATAAGCAGAGAGATGAATTTAAATTTTAATATTTGTTTAAAATGGATATTTATCCTATACCATAAATACTTGAATATATGAATATAGGCAAGCTACTTTCAGTTTAGCTTATTTCATTTTAGGAAAATAAAAAAAGAAAAAGTCCTTTTTTGCACCACATAACTTTATACAGAGTCTTCAAAGAAGTATAAAGCTTTGTCAAACAGTCAGCCTTGACTTTTTTTCCTTGAAATTGTGAGTTATCCTTAATGTAGTGTCTATCAGAGCTGGCCTCTGCCCAGGCATTCAATTCAGCAACAAAGGGAAAATATTTCAGATACTGGGATCAATTTCTATTCCCTAGCTTGTCTAGCATGAAATTAGTAACTGAGGGTTTAGCACAAAGAAGTATCAGCATTTGAATGCATCAGCGCATTCTGAACTTTCTCATACCCGAGATACAAAAAGCTGCTTTGTGCTTTATTTTTCAATCCTGAAAGCAATAATTAAAATAAGATTATTAAAGTTGGTAATCAAAGCATAATTTCACAGAAATCACAATGCATCTATTTCCTTTAACAAGTCATTCTACTTATTATTTTTTAATTATTTTTAAACCTTTATAATAAAGGTGTTTGATTTTTCTTCCTGATTATATTTAGTTTCTGACAAGCAGAAAAAGTCAACACAGACCTTTCATAGTATTGCTTTCTTAACAACTGGGTGGGTTCTGGAGACATCATAAGCACCTGAGGCAAACACACATATTTACAGAAATTTAAAGGAGGCTGTTTGTTTGTTTAAAAGAGATGGGGTTGAGGTATGATACAACTGATATGACACATTAAAACTCATTACAGAATTAGACAAGCTTAGAGACAATTAGGAGTAGCAACTCTAAATTGCTGAGTCTTGTCTAAGGAGTACATCTTAATTATGTAACTGAAGAAGATACAGAAGCTTTCATTTCCAAACCTGTGCTATAATAGTTAGTAATAGATTGTCGTTTGCCTTAGAGAAATTCCTTTCAATGAGACTTTGAGGAAAGACACACTTGCTGAGAAATAGATTTGTAATCTCAAAAAGTACACATGTTCTGCCATGTTTAGAAGCCCCAGTTAACATTAATTAAAAAAAAAAAGAAAAAAAAAAAAAGAAGAGGAAAAAGAAGTCGTTCAGAAAGATTGTTATTTGCACATTTAGATGTTTCAAACATCAACTTTCAAAATAAGTCAAAAAATCTGCATCACCCGTATATCACTCTTTAAAAATGTAAAGAAAAGATGTTTGCCTTTCAGTGATACAAGTAGCTATTATGGTTCAGGTTCAGATTTTGTTAATTTAGAAGATGAAGAGAAACTGATTTTTACTTTTTATCTGCCACAATCACCCTTTCCAACAAGTGGATTGTGGGCTGAAGTAGGCATTGATGAACAAAGTAGGCCTTGAAAACAAAGGAACTCCCATGTGACCAAGCCTAAAAGCAACGATGCCTCACCGAAAGGAACTAGTACATCCTTAGGGTCACAGGACCAAAGACAGTGGCTCAATTACTGCCATATATCACACACTAAGGATSCACTATTTGTGCAAAAAGTAATCCTGGCCCTTGTCTCTACAGGATAACCCCACCAAAAACGTGGGATTTGAAGAATGAGGAGGAGAATTTAGCTCAAATACAGGGATACAGAATAACAGGAAGAGTTATGTCCAGTAACCTGCTGTCAGGGAAACTAATTTTCTTTAGGAGAATTTGAATATAAAACAATAAAATAGTAAGCATAGGATCGGGTGTTCAAACTGTTAGACTAACCGTTGCCTCTTTTGACTTGTAGCTGGGCTTCAAACAAGGCCTTACAATAAATCTTTATATCTTTAAACAACTACATTTTAAGTACTGCCATCAGTGGAATATGACCATCCTCAACACAACTTACAAAATATTTATAGCTGTATAAAATTAAAAATGRAAAATGCATCAATCTTGAGAAAAAAAAGTGAACTTTAGGAACTACAGCCAAATTCAGTGTGAGAGCTGTTTGAGCGATGATCAAAAATGGACATTGAAGATCTCCATTGAAGAGARTATTTTGCCCATCTGTGATAACCTTGCGATTCAAGTTAAACGGTATAATTRATTAAATTTGAATATTAGAGTTAAATCAAATTGACTTTTTAGATGAATTATGAGAAAGATAGTAATAGGCAAAACCTCTGCRGAGAAATAATTATAAGTTAAGAATGGTGATTAAGGCACTTATGGGGGAGATGCTATTTCCTGATGCCATCCAAAGGTTGCAGAAGTAGTTTTCCAGTTTCCAGTTTCACAACTGGAAAAAAATAAAGATGCTTGTGCCAAAGAGAATCTTGCCAGCTATTTGACTGAAATCACTGTTCTGCCAGTCTATGAAAGCAGAGATTTCACTACCCACTAAGAGTTTGTGTGAGGAAGATTGCTCTGTTCACCTTGGACAGTGGGCAAATGAAAATGCTATCCTTTCCTTCCATATGAAGTGATAAATTATATACAGAGGGAGAATCCATGCTTCCTTTTTCTTCATTCATCCTGACATTATTTTAGTCCACAAAAGAGGTGGATCTGTAAAGTTCTCTGTATGAAATTCTTTTATAAAAGGACACGGAGTTATTCTTATTTCTACATTGTGAAGATGATACAATCATGTACTTCTCCTCCAGACTGAGTTCTACCAGGTTTCTTTTATCTGGGCTTTTATCTGGGCTATCTTCTGAATTCAAGGTTGAAAATATACTAACATTCTCTATTAGATTTTAAATTAATTACAAAAGGAATTTATTGCATGCATTTACATGTTCATACACCCTTATCACTAATTTAATCTTTGGGTAYGTTTACACAGTGTTCGCTGCTTCTTACACAGGTATTCCTTCAGGGCAATTACCACCTTCTGTCATTTTTGCCTTGTTACCCACAAGATAGCCTGTTAAAGCCAGAAAAATATGAGGAGATTTCCCCTATTCATTACTAGGAATATCCCCATGCCATTTAAAACTAGACTGGGCAATATTTTTTTGACAATATATTGAATAAAGCACTCAAGAATTTAATTTCCTGCTGTATAAGTGGGAGTGATAAGATGATCTAATGCAGCATCTATCTGTCCCATATCTGTAATTTCATGATCATGTGTTTTTTAAAAAAAAGACCTTAAGACCTTAAGATAGCTCCTTTTAAGAATTCTTAGATTTTTTTTCCACTTATTTTTCTGTTTACCTTTAAGACTATTCATTTCTCACTTTGATAGCACATTTTGAAAATACTTTATTTAACAGCAGTCTTTTCTACTGCATCTATCTTCATTAATCTCTATTATTATCCAGTTATATGTCTCTAAAGCACTCAGCTCCTCTGCAGCACAGAGGGCAATTCACATCATATATCATTTCACACAGTCAGCTATGACATTGCATCCTTCAGGAAAGGAGTAAAGGGAAAAGATTCCTGCTGTGATATTTTCCCTTGTGACTCCTTCTGAATATGCAGCTGCAGCCAGCAGGCAGTAAACCTAGTTAGTATATAGGCATCAGTCTTCTTCAGAGAAGATGTATCCACAAAGGCATAGCTTATATATAAAGTGGAAAAAATAATAAATACAATTACAGTTGAAACAAGTATTTCTATCATCTTTTGAAAAGAAGCCTAATGTTAATGGGACACACTATTTTCTTTTTAGTTTGGAAAGTTCGAAAAAGTTATCTTTTTCATTTATATTTAAGATTCCTCTACAATGTGCTTCAATCTCAGTTTTCCAACCCTCAGACTCTTTTGTTTCCATTAAATCTTTAATGGTGGATACTGTCCATCATTTTATCTATAAGTTACTCAGAACAGGATCAGCAAAATCTTTTATTTTCAAAATAGCTTTAAAAGTTTGCATATTTTAATCTTGTCTGACTTCTATTCTCTATTTTCTGTTAAGCCAAGCATTTCCAGTATAGAGATAGAATCTCTATGTAATCTTTATATGACATATAAAACGTTGTTCTCACTATTTTGGTCCTAATCACAAGGCAAATTAGGTGAAAAATCTATATGGATATCTATAGATGTCCACATCTATGTGGATGTGTAATGCAGTACTGTGTGGCTGCAGTACTGAGGAGGATGAAGGAAAGTCTAGTGTCTGATAGTGTCTGATTTTGTCTTCAAAATTATTCCCTGTTTCTCTCCGTCCTCTAGATTCTTGTGGAACTGTGAGTCTCTTGGAATTGAAAGTCCATCTTTCATTGCTAACACATGTATAGCACTTGATATGTAAGCATATCTATTCCACTGAAAATGKCTGCTCTCATGGCAGGCAGTGGCTGCTTTGCACATAAAGTCACCATTGCCCAGGTTGGCCTTTCCATAATAGGTTATGGAGGGTGAAAAGATTGGCTTTGATTCACTGTTCCTTGAAAAGGAGAACACTCTACAGCAGTGAGCTATCAGAAAGAAGTACAGAGGAGCTAACCTGCATCTGTGCTCCAGAGAAAAAAGAACAACTCTAATCATAGAATCACAGAATGATTAATCTTGGAAGTGACCTCCAGAGAT
The DNA here is from genome assembly GCF_003342845.1 of Nothoprocta perdicaria. Classification (NCBI taxonomy): domain Eukaryota; kingdom Metazoa; phylum Chordata; class Aves; order Tinamiformes; family Tinamidae; genus Nothoprocta; species Nothoprocta perdicaria. The sequence continues at coordinate 1,625,857 of NW_020454139.1, read as the reverse complement.
CATCCAGTCCAACACCCCTGCACACACAGGGTCACCCAGAGCACAGGGCACACGGCTGCGTCCAAGCAAGTTTTAAAGATCTCCAAAGAAGGAGACTCCACAACCTCTCTGGGCAGCCTGTTCCAGGCCTTTGTCACCCTCACTGTCAAGAAATTCTTTCTTTAGCTCCTGTGGAATTTCTGATGCTTCAGCTTGTGGCCGTTTCCTCTAGTCCTATCGCTGACCACCACTGAAAAGAGGTCTACTCCATCCTCCTCACTCTTTCCCTCTTAAGGCAGTTATATATACTGATTTGATTCCCCCTCAGCTTTCTCTTCTCCAGGCTGAACAGRCCCAGCTCCCTCAGCCTTTGCTCATAGGGCAGATGTTCCAGGCCCCTGATCATCCTCGTAGCCCTGCGCTGGACTCTCTCCAGCAGCTCCACATCCCTCTTGTTCTGGGGAGCCCAGAACTGGACACAGTCTGCAGATGTGGCCTCACCAGGGCTGTGTAGAGGGGGACGATCCCTCCCTCGACCTGCTGGAGACACTCTTCTTAATGCACCCCAGGATCCCATTGGCCTTCTTGGCCACCAGGGCACACTGCTGCCTCATGGTCATCTTGTCATCCACCATGACGCCCAGGTCTCTCTCGGCAGGGTTGCTCTCCAGAAGGTCAGTCCCCAGCCTGTTCTGGTGTCTGGGGTTATTCCTCCCCAAGTGCAGGACCCTGCACTTGCCCCTGTTGAACTTCATGAGGTTTCTCAGTGCCCAGTTGTCCAGTTTGTCCAGGTCCCTCTGGAAGGCGGTGCAGCTCTCTGGAGTCCAATCAGCTATTCTAGCTATTATCCTAGAGAGAATCTCCAGGCATATGGAGGAGAAGAAGCTGCTGAGGAGCAGTCAGCATGGATTCACCAAGGGGAAGTCATGTCTGACGAACCTCACAGCCTTCTATGATGGGATGACAGGCTGGTTGGACGAGGGGAGAGCCGTGGATGTTGTCTACCTTGACTTCAGCAAGGCTTTTGACACCGTCTCCCATAACATCCTCATACGGAAGCTCTCGGAGAGTGGACTAGACGAGTGCATGGTGCGGTGGATTGAGGGCTGGCTGGGTGGCAGAGCTCAGAGAGTGCTGATAAATGGGGCCGAGTCCAGTTGGGGGCCTGTGGCCAGTGGTGTCCCCCAGGGGTCAGTGCTGGGCCCAGTGCTGTTCAACTTGTTCATCAATGACCTGGACGAGGGCACGGAATGCACCCTTAGCAAGTTTGCAGATGACACCAAGCTGGGTGGAGTGGCCGACACTCCAGAGGGCTGTGCTGCCATCCAGAGGGACCTGGACAGGCTGGAGAGTTGGGCAGAGAGGAACCTCCTGAGGTTCAACAAGGACAAGTGCAGGGTCCTGCACCTGGGCAGGAATAACCCCAGACATCAGTACAGATTAGGGCTCGACCTGCTGGAAAGCACCTCCACGGAGAGGGACCTGGGAGTCTTGGTTGACACTAAGTTAACCATGAGTGAGCAGTGTGCCCTGGTGGCCAAGAAGGCCAATGGGATCCTGGCCTGCATCAGGAGGAGTGTTGCCAGCAGGTCAAGGGAGGTGATTCTGCCCCTCTCCTCAGCTCTGGTGAGGCCGCACCTGGAGTACTGTGTTCAGTTCTGGGCACCTCAGTATAAGAGGGACGTGGAGCTTCTGGAGAGGGTCCAGAGAAGGGCAACCAGGATGATTAAGGGAATGGAACATCTCTCGTATGAAGAGAGGCTGAGTGAGCTAGGCCTGTTTTCTCTGGAGAAGAGACGGCTCAGAGGGGATATGATTAATATGTTTAAGTTCAGGAAGGGAGAATGCAGGGAGGAAGGGGACAAGCTGTTCTCACTGGTGGCCAGCGATAGGACGAGGGGTAATGGCCACAAGCTGAAGCATAAGAAGTTCCGTCTCCAGGTGAGGAGCAACTTCTTTACTCTTAGGGTGACAGAGCAGTGGAACAGGCTGCCCAGGGAGGTTGTGGAGTCTCCTACTCTGGAGGTCTTCAAAACCCGCCTGGATGCCACCCTGTGCCACATGCTGTAGGTGTGCCTGCTTGAGCAGGAAGGTTGGACTAGATGATCTATAGAGGTCCCTTCCAACCTTAAATATTCTGTGAATCTGTGAATCTGTGAATTCCTCCCAGTTTGGTATCATCAGCAAACTTGCTGAGGGGGCACTCCATCCCTTCCTCAAAGTCGCTGATGAATAAATTGAACAGGACCAAGGACTGACCCCTGGGGAACACTGCTAAGTACAAGCCTCCAACTGGACTCAGCGCCACTGACTACCACTCTCTGCACCCTGACATCGAGCCAATTCCTAATCCACCTCTGTGTCCACTCATCTATCCCATACTTCAGAACCTTGCCCAGGAGGATGTTGTGAGGAACGGTGTCAAAAGCTGCTCAAGTCCAGATAGACAGTACCCACCGCTCTGCCCTCATCTATCCAGCCAGTCACTCCATCATAGAAGGCTGGAAATCATAAGTCAAGCAGGATTTCCCCTTTGTGAATCCATGCTGGCTACTCCTGAGCACCTTCTTCTCCTCCACGTGTCTGGAGAGGGTAGCGAGGATGAGCTCTTCCATCGCTTTTCCAGGGATGGAAATGAGGCTCACCGGCCTGTAGTTGCCTGGGTCCTTCTCCTTGCCGTTTTTGAAGAGCGGGCTGACACTGGCTTTCTTCCAGTCCTCCAGCACCCCCTCTGTTCTCCAAGACCTTTCAAAGATGATGGCGCGCGGCTTAGCTATGACATCTGCCAGCTCACACAGCATTCTGGGGTGCATCCAACCAGGACCCATGGAAGATTCTGAATATGAATTCTGAAAATAGATTCTGAAGATCACTGTAATTAATACTTTACACAGGAATTATGTTAGGAACATGATTATTTGACAGATTTCTTTTCCTGGGAAAATCTGTAAGTGAGTCTTCTTAGAGCACATTTCTGTGCAACACTTGACCAAGGCTTAGTCATGACTTGCATACCTGATTACCTTTTATGAAGGACAAAAAAAAAAAAAAAGGATTTGGGATGAGAACAGAGAACAGTGAGTGTCATTTATGTTGACTTTAATAGGTCTTTTAAAACTGTTTCCCATGATAAATATTCTGCTACCCAGTTTAGGTCAGCATAGCTTGGACAACCGGATAAGCAGAGAGGCCTGGATGGTCAGGATCAGAGATGATACTATGGCTGAAGACTTTAACAAACAGCATCCCACAAGGGTTTGTCCCTGGAGCCATGGCTCACTGACAACCTACAGGAGTCTGTGATCCTTGTTAACTGCAAAAAGTAATCAGGCATTTTTCATCTTGTATAATTGTGCCATGGCTTAGCATTATTGGCTCAGCACTAGCCTTAGGTGGTCCCATCACTCTGTACCTTCTCTGACATATTCATTCACTATGCTCATGCACAGAATTTGCCTTGATGTCAATATCCTCACATGCCAAAAATCTTAGACTTTTTTTTTTCTAGAAACAGACTTCTCATTCTTTTCCATTCCATCTTTATAGCCTTAATATTTTGGTATTTGTTATTACAATGTAACTTGTTTCCAACACCTTCACTATCCCCTATCTTTTTCTCTTACTTCCCCGACTATAAAATTTCCTAATACTCAGGCATCATCACTGAGRCTACCATATAGAAAGTGAATATTCAGAAGATGCTGCCAAACGGACCTGAATATGAAGTCAATGACTAATATATCAGAATTCATATCATCATAAGAGCAAGGGAAAAGAAACTATAGCAACTATGAACCACTATAAATTTAATTTTACACTCATGAAACACTAATGTTTTGATTTATTCTTTCCTAACCACAGTGACAGGCCACGAACTCAGTTTGCTTAATTTTCCCTCTACTCTAAATTGTTCAAAGGCACTGGGGCTTGCTAAAATGATTTTTCTTCCATTTTGTCTGTCAAGACTGATAGAAAAAAGTATAGAACAAAAACTGTTCTTTTTATCCAAAAAGAATATCCAAAAAAAAAAAAAATTCATTTTATTGACATATATGCTTGATTGGTCTTTTATATAACCAAACCTATATTTCAACATAAAATTGGAAACTCGCAGTAAATGTCCATGGGAAATCATGCAAAATAATCCTAGCAAAATTATTAAAATTAAACAGTTTTTTGGATATACTTTTTGGATAAAAAGATGCAAATGCCTGCAAAATATATGCCAGTAAACATATGTTTCTAAGCAGTAAATACATAGTTGTTGCTAGAGTGGCAATTTAAATTAAAATGCAGTTCTGTTTTTTGAAATTTATGGAAGCCTATGCTACACTCTAAGTACAGGGGACTACCTGTTCAGAGACAGTGGCACAAAGCAAATACTGGAGCAATGCCAGACATTATTTGGAGAAGGAGAAGGAGGACAGAGTTTTTCTGTCTTCATTGTTCTGTTTTATTCAGTTTCAACAAAGCAGCCTGTGAATTCATACTGATGGATTCTGAAACCATGACATTCAAGCAGTTTTTGAATTAATCACAGTAAATCCATTCACTGTTACTAACAGTACGATTCCTCAGTGGTATCTCAGATAGATAAATCTGAAATAGCAGTAAATCCACTATCTTAGATAAAGAGCTAGAACACAGTGATGTATTTTTTTTGGCAGGTGGAGCAGGGTGGAGGAGGAGAACGTTCGAATAGAAAGCTCATAGAACTGCTTAACTGCTTCTGAAATAAGTGGCTCATATTTTAAACTTCGAAGAACAAGAAAAGAAAAATCATACAAGCATATTCCAAACTCTGTGCATCCAGCTTCATTGCACCACAGCCAGGACAGTTCCTAAACTAATAATGAACATGTAATGTTTTTGCAGTGTCTTAGGTGCATTTTTAATATATTATCAGAAAAATCTACTTGCTGTTTAACTTCTTCATGAAGAACCTAGACTACTTCATGAACATTAAYGTAAGAAGCTGAAAAAGAATTCCTGCTTCTACTATTGTATTTCTAGCTTTAGCTATGATGAAATGAAGAGAAAGAAAAGTTTACTAGCTTTGATGAAGATGGCACAACTGTATAACAATGGCTGTGGAGATAAAATTAATATAATTTGAGTACCTCTCCTGAATCTGAAAAGGGAAGTTCTCCACATGAGTAAAAATAYAAAAATTCTCATAATATAAATAAATATGTATGGAATTTCAGTGGCAAGTCAAGCTTTTACTGCTTAAGTCACATTAAATCTGTCCTTTGTTCCCTATAACTTCCTAAGAAAAATTTGGGTCTCAGTTTTAATGAAGAAGCTGCACTACGAGCCAGGTATACAGAAGCTGAAAACTTAGTACAGAGACAGTAGTTAACATAATTTCTCTGACTCACCATAGCATAGGAAAAACTCTCCTGTATATAAACAAACTTTCTTAGCAGCTAATACKAGAGTGAAAAAATAATTTCTAGAGGGACTATACTCTGAGGTCTCCTTCTTCTCCAGACCTCATCTATCTTTCATTCTTAAAGTAGATTTATTCCTACCTTTAGTATAAATACATAACACATTAAATACATATTAAAAGAAGGAAAATAATGTTGTTCTACTGTCCCATACTATCCCATCTAAGGAAGAAGTAAGAGCAAATATCATTGCTGCTGAAGTTGCTACTTACCTATAACAGAGAGAAAAACAATACTTAGAAAAGATATAGGTTTACTATTCAGGTGATATTGTCTCCATAAAAAACTGGTACGCATTTTGGTGAGAACCACAGACATGGTAAGTACATAAAGTTCAAATACATAGAGGTCCAAAGCATACTCTAGCAATATTCTCTATACAGCAGAAAAGGTATTACCATTTCAAGGCTAGAATTAAGTCCTAGATTTTGCAGCAGAATTTTGGTGATAAACCCACAACTTAAGACTCTCCCAAGAATGTCACTGATTGCATTCCCAAAAGTCTGCTGCAAATCTGGTATGATCAGACTGACAAACATCTTGGTGTAAGGCATAATGAAGTACAGCCAACATATTTGGATTTGGGCCTGCTCTACCAATCTGACAGCTATAAACAAGGGAGAAAAGTTGTGGAAAGCATACAGAAATAAAACTGAAGCTGACTTGAACGTATACTTCAAATAAGGATTTAATAAGACAATTATGGAATGYTAATTAAAAATGCCAACAAATTAAACACATTCATCATGATTTAACAATTCAGTATGTTGCAACTGATTATTGAAACCACATTGTTTATGCTTAGCAGTACTGCAGTTGAGTATGAACATTTTATTCTGGTTCTGTGGTCATCCACTCATAGCTTTTTAAGTAATTACCATTCTAAGTCTTGATGCTGGGAGCAGTGTAAATGCTACAAAAATGTTCTTCAAGCAGTCACTTGATTCTCATCACGTATTGGCTTTAGCCAGGATTACAAGTCCCTTTTGCTTGCTTTATCTCACCATGGAAAAATCAGAGTTCTGTCTATACGTGTTTATGTGCAAAGTCACTTTGTAAACTTTTTTGCCCCAATCAATATTATTGCAAGTTTTATGGCATTCTGGAAAGTTCAGGAGCAAGCATTTCCAAAGCCCTTCATCCACATCTTGGACCACAGGCAGCGCTACAAACTAGTCCAGGATACACTGGCACATTTGACATGCAGGAAATATACAGACTCCCAGACATAGTAATAGGTTAGAAAACAAGATTTAAACTCTGAACTCTGCCAATAAATCTTATAGGAGTATGACTTTTCTAGGAATAATGCCCTGGTATAGCTTAGTGTGACCCAGAAAGGAAAAAGTTTAACCATTTCTAACTTTCTCTATTCCTGCAGAATTGCTTCCTTGCCCTTAGATAGTCAAAGCTCTACCAGATTCTCAAGCCCTTATCSTCATTATACAAGCTAGATCTATGTAAACAAGGAACTGAAAAAAATATTCATTCTTTCACATACAGTGATGTTCAGAGGTACTAACCAGGAATGGAAGACCACAGACACAGTCTGTACTTATTGAAAAGGTCAGTTTTGATCCTATGGTCTTTTTGATCATCTTCTTTTTATGTAAGAAAACTGTATACCTTTGGGAGACAAGAGAGCACTCTGAAAAAGGCTTCAGTCTAAGGCATCACAGGCCAAATTTTGCAAGTCTCAACACAATAGGCAGAAAAATAAAACTGAAAGAATAAACTATGACTTGTTCCTCTACTCATTTTCAGACAACTCATAGTGAGCATTTGCTAAAATGTCTACATTACTTCAGTGTTCTGAAATTCATATTGTAAACTTGGCATAGATATAGTCAAATATATATAGATAAATATATATATACATAYACACACACATGCATGCAGCTATTAGCCATTTATGGCAATACATATGTAGAAACACATACATAAAGGGAAAAAAAAAAAGAAGATAATGGAACCTCAGAAGAACTATATGAGAATCTAAYGCAGAAATGTGAAAACATAAGGAATGGCAAAACTGCAAGCTGCTAAAGCAATGTAACCAGATTTAATTACCAGCATGACCCCTTAGTATTCATAAACGAAGAAAACAGAAATACTTCCCTAGCAGTAGACAAAAAGATTTTTTTATTCAAATACACACACAAAGATTTTTCTACTTCAGAAGAATTAGATGACATATTCATTTCATCACTAACCACCAAAGATTTTAATTCTTTTCCACTCACAGTTTGCTTTCTCCAAACTAATTCAAGGTGAAACTCATCACCTTTCCTAGCACCTAGTCCTTGCAGTCACCTTTCTTGCTACAGATCATTTTATATTACCCTTCCATCTGTCTGATGCTTCCTCTTCACCCACTGCATCCTTATGAGTATCTTTCATAATAAATGATTAAATAAAATTTGTCAATGATACGAACAAGAACTGCACATTTTAACACAGATATTACAAAACAGAGAGTAATGTCACAAAGCAGTGCCTGGCTTTGAAAATTTAAACTTGTGTCTATTTTGAATATATTTGTCCATTTTGAGTATATTGGCTATATACCCAAATACTAATTTCCTTCATGAACTATTTATGCTACAATTGCAAGTTACACTTCCAAAGAACCTTTAGTAAGAGGTCATATAAGCAAGATGGCACATTAATCTCATGGGCACTASGAACTCTTTTCATTTGTCAGGAAAAAGTATCAGGAACAGGTAAGTATGAACAGATTTAAGTTGTTTTGATTGACAAAATAGTATTCTCTATCATCACACACACAAAAAAAAAAAAAAATTTGTTGTGCTCAGGGCATCAGTGTTTAGAATTTTAACTTCCCTAATGTAGACAAGACTAATTATTCTGACTTTCTAAAAATAGCCTCCTTTCCTCCTTCATTAACTCAAGTACTACATACAGTCATGAGACAATTTTGGCAAGCTGCGAGACCTGGATTCCAAGTACTGGATTTTTTTTTTTTTTTTTTTTTTTTTTGAGCGCTGGTGTCTTGATTGGCTTTATAATAGAAAAAGAAAAAAACAAAGTAACAATTATTGGTCCAAAGCATTCAGTGGTCATACTTCTATTTTTAAAGAGACAAAAATAATCGCTAAGGAGCAATCAGAAAAATGGACAAGGAAGCATTAAGATCCTTTGAAATCTGAGTACTTTTAGAGGTTTATATTTGGGTCACATAGGAAATGCTGGTATTCCATCTTATTCTAGTTATTGATGATCCACAGATCAGTATATATTATACTTTCCTTTCTTAAAGCCGATAAACCTTAAGATAAGCTGTTATCAAACTAAAGCAATTTAATTTGGAGAAAACAAGTAACATCCTTCTTATAAACTAATCATGGACTGCAAAACATTTCAAAATATTTGCCAAGGGAAATACTTTTAGCTGCAAACAGCCCATACTCTAAAGAGCATGAGAATAAGGAGCAGTCATGAATATGGGTTTGACCATTATGCAGCAGCTTAAAATTGTAATATTAAAGAAGCTCGGAATGACCAGTCATGAGAATAGCAATGTAAAAGATGATACTGTCCAATATTATCAGAATACAATTTATCAAGCAGCAGCCAAGCCAGATTTTCTTCATTGACTGAACACAAGAACCCAGTCAGTTGAAAGAAGAGAATCCCACTATCCTCAGTCATGTTTACATTTCACAGAAACAAAGAAAAGCTGCTGTCACCTGTAGAGATGTTAGGAGGATATCATACAGCAACATAACCTAAACTTGGACAAACGTGTACTCTGTGGTTCTTGAGGGACCCATTGGTTAATGAAACCAGTTGATTACGACATGAAAATGAGCTCCACAAACCATGGTCTGCCATGGCAAGCAGAGGGCCCTTGTGCTCCAGAATTCTGTGCCACTACATTTTCTGCAGCCCCAAACACAGCCCTGGTCTAACTTAGGAGTATATTTTTCAGAGACGTAAAAAAAATTCCTGACATCAGACTGCAAGTAAGAGATCAGTTGGCTTTSCTTTCATCTCAAAATGCTGAGGCCAATTCATGTCTTTGGTAGAACAGACTCATGAATAAAAGTGGCTGACAGCAGCATGCATTGCATAATGTTAGCTTGCACCATGGCAAGGGTTCTTAACAAAGAACAAAGAGCAAGTAAGGAGAGTGGKACATGTGTGCTTCCCATCACCAAAGCATTTTATTCACCTCTCATGTCAGCAATTGCATAGGTGAAGGCCCGCTAATTACTGCAGTACGATGAAGATTTCTGTATCTCCAGGGAGTTTCAAGGTGGATTCTAGAGCATAGTTTTAGAACATAACACAAACACTGCATAGGGTCTCGAAGGTGGAAATTCCTTGCTTAACAGGTACATTCTAAGTTTTCCCTACCTTTACATGTTAATTAATTCACAGTAACAAAAAACAAACAAACAAAAAGTATAGCTCAAAAAAGAAAGTATTTAAAATTTAACTCAATTATATGTTTAGAGTATTTAAATATTCCATAAATATTCCATCCATAATCAATGTACTGTAAATATCAGAAATTATTAGGTAGTTCAATCAGGTAGTTCATAAACATGTACATAAAACATTTTCATAACTTACATTTTGGTAACTAAATACAGAGTCTTCTTTCATTCTCACTCTAAGAATTGTACTTCATTATAGATTTTTACCTATCTTTTAAAATAATTTCTCAGTACAGTAGTTAGATCTTGTAGGGATGCCTCATGACTCAGGAATCAATCACACATATTATTATCAACATTTAGGAATATACCACAGTGTAAGTAGAGAATATCAGAGAATTGTAAAATAACCTTTAGGAAGTTTTTTAAACTAAGATTTTTCTTAACTTCTTTTRTTTACCATTAAACATTCCAAATGCACATGCTCTTTTTGCTGTTTTTTAAATTATTTTCTCATAACTGTCATATTTTCAATATGTTTTCAATAAATGCCTCTTCCCATATAATGTGGAAAAGAAAAGAAAGATGAAAAACAAAAGCATCCCTATTAACCAWTATAATGGCCACAGATAGTATAAACAGGACTTCCCCTATGGCATAGGTAAAATGGAAGTATCTTTTGTATCCTTAATTGCATGTTGACTATTGGAAGCTAAGGTACTCAGAGGAGCTACTTAATATTACATGGCAGGTGGTAACAGCATGTATTTATTTACTAAGCATGTTTTCTCTACAGGACAGTTAAAAAAAAGCATAAAATTGCATTTTACTTCTTCCACCTCGTCTAGGAACTGCAAAATACGATTACAGCACCAAGGTAAACTTCGTGTAACTATCTGCTTTTAGCAGCACATTCCCTGTGCTACACATGACAATTCACCGCTAGTGCCTGTTACKCCTGGTAACACACGTACATACAGCACAAGGTACAAGCCCAGAAAAATGAGCACATTTGTTATATCTGTCCATTTATACCAGTTATGGACTCATTTGGCAGCTCTTGAAATGCCTATCTTCTCCCAGATACTTCTCTGCTGCAGTTATTCTTTTTTTAATATCAGAAATGAATTAACCTCACATGACCTCACCTATCCATGCAAGCAGTCATAGATGATCTTTTTATAAAATGCATTGCTGACTGGCTTAAGGCATGTTCTTCAAACAGTAATTTCTATATTAGGGTCACCAATTAGAATTTTTCCAAAAAGTGTCAAGCAACTGCTATTATCAACAGGTGGAAATATAAAACCTAGAGCTTTTCATAGCTATTTACTGAGATGCTATTTGTACAGCTTTTACTAAGGCCCTATGTGCATACAGATTTTGCAAATTTAACATTACCCTTTGTTAGTCATAGGATTCCTAAAAAGAACCAACATGAGAGATTTTAAAGAGAAGGACAATAAAAGTGACAACTGTGTCTTGTTTCTGACAGAACTATCTTTACAGTAGATTTTCTTGCTAGCTAGACTGTGACTGTGGTAGGAAATTTCAGTCCATGAAGTAAGGAACGATTGATATTGAGAATGTGGTTTGTGCATTTTCTTCTGGAAAGATACAGCCTGTGTAACTTCCTCCACCACACTGGTTTTGTATCCCTCCAGCCAACCTACTGCAAGTATTTTTTTCTGATTTATTAGTAATCATGTATTGCTCATTATTGCAAAAGCCTTCCTTGGTATAGTCAGCTTGACAGATAGTGATGCTGAGTACTTGTAATTGCATCTGAGGTCAATATTTTCTCTCTGAACTTCTTGCTATATAACATGAAGTGAACTGAAAAAAAAGATTACAAACTAAGCATTCAAGGTACACRGATGCTTCACGTATTACTATGTACGAGTGTTTGATTGTACATTCATTAATTAGGAATAAAATCCTGTACCTACTACCAAAATTTATGAGAATAAATTCACTAATTCTTAAAAATCATATGTTTAAAATAAGTGTCATAGAAAAGCCTTCGTTAAAATTGAAGACAGTCATTGAAATAAAGTCTATATGACATGCAATAAACAAGTTATGATATAACATGTACACTTAAAATATTTTAGACAAAATTCAGAAGAGCTGCTTCAATCTACTTGTCATATCTGTCATATCTGGCAGATTGAAAAGCCTCCTTTTCTACACAATATTCTGGTTAACATAGCTGTGTTTTGTACATACCTATCTGCTGCACATACCTATGTTCTAAATAAGAAAATAAATCAATAAATAGAGAGCATCATCCTGAAATAAAATCTCTGAGTAATTTGCAGAATGCCTTTCACCTGCAGTGTAYGGTACCATAGATAAAGACACACAAGACCAGCAGAAGAAAACAAAGCAAATTACTGGTACTAACAAAACTAATAAAATACTGCTTGCTCCTCTGGACCATGGGGAATCAATGGTTTTAATAAATAACTATTTGAGCCATAGCTCATTAACCATGGAATGGAGCGGAAGAACAGCACTATCTGTACAATGAAGCCTTATTTTCTAGGCAGTAAAGCAGTCGCTTGATACCATTCAGAATTGCCATAAAATTACCCATCATGGTAGAACAAAGTGTTGGTTTTACCCAAACTGAAAGCTCTTTTAGAGTTTGTAAAGCACCATGGATAACTGGTCTGAACAGATGGATTAGCACAAACACAGTGAATTGTTTAATGACTTCACTCCTTTTGTTAAGTAGATTCTTTGACCTGAGCAACAGGGCTTATCAAAAGATGTTGATCCTATCTCTCCAAAGTCCAAGCACTGTATGCTCTCACCAGTAAGTGAACTAGCCAATATTCACTCATGCACTAAGAAAAGTAACTTCAGGCATTGCCCTCTGAGGCTGTGAGAAAAAGTTCTTTTAAAAGGCAGTAAGCATGACTCTATTGGCTAATGATGACTCTAGATTCATTTTTATTTTCTTTCTGAATCTACAGAGCCAAAGTCCAAAGTATTTTGGACTTTAACATCTACATCAGTGTTTCATGGAAATATACCATTTTGATACACCTGCACTTCTGCTAAACCACAGTGTGTTGGACACCATAAAATATCAGCCCTTGAAAATATCAGGCCTATGAATTTACTCCAGTTTCAAGTCAGCAGGCTTGCTTGTTTTCATTTTAAAATAGGACTAAGTATAAGTGACACACAACTACTTTATTTTTATATTCTCTTTTTGAAGAAAATGACAGAATTAGATGTTATAAAATTCTCAGACTTACAAACAAACCTCTTATCTGGCAAACACAGGAAATGTGTTTCTACCTTCTCATAAGTTGACAAGGAAGAAAGGTGGACCCAGTACAAAGTTCTCAGAAAATCTATATTACTCTAGACATTTCTAATATTCTATTCTAAGCATATTTTAAAATAATAGGAACTCCTACCGGATCTTCTGTTTTGTGGTTATTCAGTAAATCAGATAGGAAATCATCATGAAGACTTTCTCTCCGAATCAGTGTAAATTCACGTAAAAATACAGCTCCTTGGTTTTGGTTTCCACAAACCTACAAGGAAAACATTAGATCAGGGAAAGCACTATTTGAATTCTGCAATTGAAATAATTTCCGAATAAATCAATCTGGAAGATCAGAATGTCTGTTAATTATATTTTCTCCTAGGTTACTAAACTAATTCTAACCTGTCAGCAATGCCATTAATGGAAACAAAGACATATACTTAAAGAAAGGAATGACAAGTAACAAGTGTGTGGTTTACAGGAGATTCAGCCTAAAAATAAACACTTTGTTCCTTTTAACTATGATCTATAAAAYAATAACTTTTAAATGGTGAAATGAATTAATATTCAGAGTGTATTTTTTACTTTTGGGGATAGATCAAATTTGTTGAGCAGCAGAGAGATTGCACTACCTGATGAATTTATCATATAATATTTCTAGGAGCCTGAAAAGACGTAAGTAATTTGACAAGAAAACTTCAATATGCATATRAGCTAATAATCACATTTAAAGAAATCAGCAAGGCATAAAGGCTGCTTAAGACAGTGGCTATTTCAGTAAGCATCTAAGCAGTACCCTGTGAAAATGCCCATGGTTCCAGCCTTGTTAGTGGTATTGATGTTAATAAATCCACATCATCCCCCCATTTACTGTCCCCATTTCACTCCATTCTTTTTTCGGTAATCCAAACAAAGATGTCAGAATGGCTTTTTTTTCAGGTGTAAATTAAATTTTTAGTGATGGAAAACAGTGAAATTACATTTTTCCCCTTCCTTAACAATAGAAGTTCTAACTGTTCATTAAACCCACTGTAAAGGCTTCCATCACTAGGTTATTAACAAAGCAAGAACTAAATTATCATCTGGAAATCTAGCAGGTTTTTCACTTTTCAACAGTTTGCAGTATATTTTGAGGATGACTCTTCTAGTGTATGGTCTTTTTTATCAAAACAGGATAGAGCCTAAAGGAGAATATTTTATACTTTCACACTTAGAAACCATAATATTAGTTAGGCAAGGCTAGCAATCAGATATTTAATGTATGTTAGCTAATGATTTATCTTTCTACACTACAGTATGCCAGACACTACTTAGTAATTCTACAGTTTCTAGATTTTTTTTTCTATTCACTGTTTCTCCCTTTGGAAGACAAATCCTATAATCAGGAATGATAAATAGGTAATTTCCTTATGCATTTAAGATAAGCATACAAGTTACAAATGAACTGTTATTACTCACAAGCACTGTATCTCTAAATTTATCATCTTAAGAAGAAAGTCTGTGCTCTGTTTTTATTGTGACCATTTTTTGAATTCACTTGCAAAACCAGATGCCATCCTGGTTCTACTTATCGAATCTGAGAATTTCAGAGAAAGAGAAAGCCTGGGAGAACTACAAGTATGATGTGTAGTGTCCAGGGGGAGGATGAAGTCCAGATTTGCCACTCCCTACTACTGAGTTGGTTTTGCTGTTTGGGAGGAGGCAGATCTCCCTGCCAGCTGGAAAATGAGATCAGAGCTATTGCAAAACTGATTCAGCCATAATGGGGTGACGAGAAGATGAGCTAATAAAAATAAAGTGGGTCAGGGAATATCTTAATATGAATGGGAAGAACTGGTAAGTGGGAAAAACAAGGAATCCCTGAATTCAAAGTACATGTATGACAATTTGTAGAGCAGGTTATCATTTTAACATAAGCCAAAATAGTCTGTCATAGTAAAATACACCTTAGGTTAACATATAACATTTTTAGTTGTTTTATGTTTTTAGTTGTTTTTAGTTCTGCTTTTTTTAAAAAAGATTCATCTATATAAAAGAGCAAGCTTTGTAAGTTCAGAGTTTCAAAATTTACACAGACTCACATTTTGTAGCTAAAGCTTAGTGATACACCCACTGATATAGCTCGTATGTTATTGAGTCATGGCAATGAATAATTCTCTGAGGACATTGGAGGAAGAAATATGTCTGTGTTCAAATGAGTAAGAAACCTTGCCACCAGGTTTTTCATAACCAAAATTATGGACAAATGATTATTTTACTACTAAAGAATGTCCCCAAAATAGCTTATCTTTCATACAAAAATTTGATCCCTGAAGCTGCTCAGCCATGAAAGTTAATTCCAGAGAGAAAAGTACATTTGAAGTTCCAGCCCCCACTTGTGATTTAAGCACATAAAACTACCAAATAAACAAATGGAACAGTACAATTATGTGCAATTGAAGTTTCTCATAATGTTATGTGCTAATTCAGAAATCAGAATAGAAACAGTAAAAAAAAAAAACCCTTTATCACAAATGTTATATCTTGCTAGTTTGGTTATTTCGTACTTGCACAAACATAATTAGAGACACATACAGAAAACATAATCATAAAAAATGGAAGAAGAGGGAAAGGAAAGAGAGGGAGGTTGACTGTATTTGTGGCAAACTAGGGCCTTAGGACCTGTAAGCCTTGGAAATGAGGAAATGAGGTAATACATACATGAAAATCAACAAGATAGCACTATAGTTTCCCAGCACAGAAAGGTATCTGAGCATTCAAATCCCAAATGGCACTGAACTGGAGACTCTTCTCTCGGAGATCTGCAAAAATCTAAGCAAGACATTTTTTTTCTCTTTTTTTCTTTGGCCAATTCTTATTTCTCCTACCTCAGGGTAAAGAATAAGTAGTTCCAGTAGAACAAGGATTTAAATCCAAGGGGACAGGGTGGATTCAATGAGAACAAATACAGAATAGGAAAAGAAAAGAAGTAACACAAGAAGACGGAACAATGGATACCAAATAACAAAGGCAATGTTTTTTTGTGCTGAAGTACTGTCCTATAAAGGCAGCCTTATTAGCTTTATTGTATAAAAATAAAGCTTACGAATAATTCCTTGGTCAGTAAGATATAAATAGCGATATTGTTCATTTAATAGATACAAACATAATAATACAGCCCTAGAATCTGTTGCAACCAATCATCGTATCTTCAACAACATCAATCTCAGTCTAAGGGATTTCAAAGGATCCCACTCAGAAGGCAGAAATATCAAATGTGGCCTCTACTATTTATTAATTAAGGATTTATACATGCTCCAGAAATAGTTTCAAGGTGTTAGTGGCTCAGTCAAAGCTTTTTTTGTTTGAGTATTCATCACTTAAATGACAAACAGAAACTGTCAAAACCTGAGACAAAAGCTATGATGTGTCATTAAAAAATGCTTCTTCTGACAAAACTATTTTACAAACCAAGTCCTTTACATACTCATTTTCTTATTTTTTTTCCTTTTTTTTTTCTTCCTGAGAGTCTTCAAATGCCTCAGCAGTGGCAAAAAGTATTATTTTAATAGGAGTAGTACATATGAGGCCCATTTTTTTACAACAGGAACAAATTAAATCATGCAGCACATGACAAACAATAACACAGTAAATATCAGAAAGGTATAAAAAAATTATATTCAGGGATGAAGAATACAGTCCTCTAACTAGTCAAGTTGTTGTGCAATACGTCTTCTTTTTTTACTGTAAATAAAATAGAAACCTCTGAGTCTATATTAAAACTTAATCACTTTCAATAAAACCTTCTAGCTTAGTGCCTGCCCACTTCCAACAGAAAGAATGCCTCACTCTTTCATATGATGATAAGCAAGAAATCTACTACATCTTGACCCAGCGTTACTTAAGAAATAAGCTGCTAACTGCTAAATGCACTTGATTAGTACCACTGTGGCCACAAACAAATGTTTACCAAAACCTCATACAGTGTTCTGAAATAATAACATTATTCTTGCATTTCATCTTCCATCTTTTTGAGCTTGTTTTTGATCCAAATTTTCTTATTCTCCAAAATGGAATTATGATGGGTACAGCAGAGTACAAGCTACTAGGAAGCAGATATGGTCAAGCCACTTGGAAGCAGAACCACAACTCACTTTGGAAGCAGATAAGGTCTGCTTCTCAATCTGAATTTGAGAAGTATTTTTATCTTCGCTAAGTTCCATGCAAAAAATGAAAACATACAACTATTTTAAAACTTGCTGCCTTTAGTGATTATTAACATTTTCAATTCCTGAATGAAGGGACAGAAAGCTACATATAGTTTTAAAGTCTATCTTTTATTATTCCTTCTGGGAATTTCTTGGGCCTAAACATTGTGTTTTTCTCACAGGAATATGTGCAAAAGGAGATACCAGTCTAGAAATGCTAATTTATGTACTATACACCTCATATTATTACATTCTTCATTTAGAAATGCTCAGAAATTCCAAACTGATTTTTTAAGTCTTCAGAGAATAAAATACAAGCCCAGGTAATCATAGAACTTTTTTCAGTGCATTTATAATAGATTTGATAATTTGAAGCCTTTAGTGTCACTCAATCAGTTTTTACTTTAAGTCAGAAAAAGACTAGAAACATGTGATTTCAGAGATTAGTTAAAACATAAAATCTGATTTTCAGGCAGAGGTAAAGATATTCATCAAATAATAACAACGCTACCTCCAGCATAGGCTTTCCTGTATTTTTTTTAACATTCAGATCTTAAAGACTGAACTGGGACTATGAAAATAACCATTCCTCTCATGCCTCTATGTGAGCTTGTTCCTTCTATAGTCAAAAAATGATTCTGTTTGGATTAGATCAAAACAAATATTTTTCTTGTGAAAACAATACTGACCCAAAACTTGTACACGTGTGTGTATGTGTGTTTGTGTGTGCTGTAAATCAAAATGTTCTGCTTCATTTCTAGGCCACTGTAACATAAYTAAGGAAACGGAGAGCTATTGTCATAAATATGCCATAGGTGATAAAGACTATGGTCAAACAGCATTTGACTATACTAAAATATATAAGAGTAGATATGCTTATGTGAGAGTAGATAGTTTTCAGGGGAGTGTCTTCATTATTGCTGTACTGGGCAGTCTCCTGCTGCAGTGATGCAGCCATATGGAAAATATTTCACACCACCGGAGCGTTCAGGATAAAATGTAGCTGGTGGTACACATGACTTTTATGCAGTTACTGCAAACAGCCAGATTAAATGAAAGGAATTTAATTCTCAAGAAGAAATATATGTTTTCCTCTTACCTTCAAGCAATAAATCCTTAACCTCAAAAGAAGTTCAGCATGTTTCAAGGCAGAAGATACTTTTCCACTAACAACTGACAATAGATCATTTCTGTCTTTCTTGTTAGTCTGGTTTTGAACAGCAGTTCTATTTCTTAACACAACACCTTTACAGTTTAGATAACCAGCTTTTATTATCTTGGGTATTTAAGTGACAATTCCTGCCCTACAGATCTTATATTTTATTGCTTTGATCCTCTACTTACTAAGTTTTGAATACCAGGAGAAAGGATTGTTTTACTTTAAAGATGAAGTCAAACCAAAACTGGCACTTCTCAATACTGCAGTTTCTTCTTTAGACATTTTGAAAGTAAGAGCATATACCCTGGAAAACATAAATTATAATCTCCACCCACCCATAGCAAAGAAAACACTGCCACTGTAGAAAAAAAAAATTCTCTCAGAGACTCAACAATATTGTTTTCTGATTCTGGTCTTTCCAATCTATGATGATATTATGGTTTCTAAACTAACAAGTCATCTCTTAGGAAACTAACTACTGTTTGTAGTGGTTTTGTAGGTTAAGAATTTTTAAAGAGAAAAGGAGGTTCTTGTTTAGCTTCTCTAAAGATACTTACAAAATGCCTCGAAATACAAACCCAAATAGCAATTTATTTCCCAAGGGAATGTTTTATTCAACAGTGAAATGTTCCCACCAGAAATCTTTTTGCTGGTCCTGAAATATATTTAATCTTTTTTTTCTTTCCTTCTTTCCACAGAAAGTGAATTCATGATTCTCTTAATGGTAATGCCCTGACTTCTTTTATAAGTTCTGTGAAGGAAATGTGGCTTTGTGCTAATTATTTTCAGTTCTTAAACAGGCACAATAGAGGAGTCTGGTTAATGTATTCATTGAAGGAATTATTTAAGCTCCATTTCAGTCTCTCATTATGAACGAACAAAAGAAACAAAAAGTGATTTGCACTCAAGAATTACAGCATGAAGTGTCCCTCAAACAAATCCACCAGCTACTAACATCTTGGGCAGACATTAGCAATGATGGGGATAAATTTGTAAAGCATGCACACGCCTACACTTGACCCACTATGTACCAACAAGAGAGAAAGCCAATATGGCCCCATTAAATGGAGTGGCAAAAATGCAGAATGTACAAAACACACTAGGTTTCCTGCTGCCAAGCAATCTTGGCCAAAAAACAGAAAAGAAATAAAAAAGTAAAAAGCAGTAAAGCAGACTGTGGGAAAAAAAAAAGAAAAAAAAAGATGAAAATCCTCCGATTAGAACTTTCTTTCTAGCAGTATTCATGAGAAAAGCTTCATAAGCAAGAGTTGGGATTTAGTATATAAACATTACCTATTTTACCATTTACAGATTCTCAGGATATTTAAATGAATATATCCTTTCTCCTGCTGTTAGTGGAAAAAAAAAAACACAAACAAAAGACTACTGTGGTTTGAGGATACTCTGTTTGTATTCAAGCCATACTTCCCTTCCAAAACTTGCCAAACAAACACAAACCAGCATTGCTATTGAAAATATGTTAAAGAAGACACATGGGTTGCTGTATGACACACACAAATCAAAATATGCAATCTGGAGAATTTGTTTTCTACCATGTGTTTCCCTGGAATAAGGAGTATTTTACTTAACTTGACTGTTAGATTTCAGAGTTGAAACAAAGATTTCAAATGTGCAAAATCAGTGTGTGTCATGGAACAAACTGGAGGAAATAATAACTACAAAAATCACTCAAGCTTCAGTATGGATACCAATGCAGCTGACCAATGACCTGCTCTTAAAGGTCAGAAAAAAGGCACAAACCTTGCCAAAGAGAAGAAACAAATGAATACCTGATATAAGCAAGACCAGTCATTTTTAGAAGTTGTCTAATCAGGAGTAGCCGATTTCTTTTCAGCAGGAACAAAAGCAGAAAACAAGAAAACAGAAAACAAGAAAAAGCACTGTTTAATACAACTTCCCTGTAGTAAAGATGCACAAGCCAAGATGCACATACATGAAGTAATCAAATTAAGTAACCTAATCTACACACTTTTATGTTTTCCTATTTTCTTATTTTCTGAATTCCACTACTCAGCAGCTTTTCATTTCAGCTGAGCTGCACAATCCTCTGGACCTCTCTTATATACTGTTTTGAGTTTTTGGAAGGTGAGATAGCAGCAGTTTCTCTAGAACAGCTTATCATTTTACGTAGAATCTAAGGTCCTGGTGACCTGTGATCCTTGAACAGCCTATATTAATATATACATTTTGCAAAACAAAATATTCATTTTGCATCCTATTTCTGTTAATCTTTATTATGATACAGCACAATTAATTCCCAATAGTCCCTGCTTTGTCTAAAACTGCTTTCTGCAGAAAAACTAGGCTAGACTACTTTCTGCCAAAATAGTTTGTGATCCATCTTTTCCTCTCAAAACTGAAATTTCATTCTACCTCAAATTTATTTCTTCTTTTGCTCCCTCTTCTGTATGTGCAGTCCACTGTGCAGTTTGGGAAAACTCTATCCAGAATAATGAACTCTGTGGAAAATTCTTTTAATTGGCATTAGCACTGGGCCCAGTACTGTTCAATTTATTCATCAGTGACTTGGGTGAGGGGACAGATCACATCCTGAGCAAGTTTGCAGACGATACCTAACTGACACTCCAGAAGGCTGTGCTGCCATTCAGCAGGACCTAGACAGGTTGGAGAGCAGGGCAGAGAGGAACCTCATGGGGTTCAACAACAGAAGAGCAGGGTCCTGCAA
The DNA here is from genome assembly GCF_003342845.1 of Nothoprocta perdicaria. Taxonomy (NCBI): domain Eukaryota; kingdom Metazoa; phylum Chordata; class Aves; order Tinamiformes; family Tinamidae; genus Nothoprocta; species Nothoprocta perdicaria. The sequence continues at coordinate 1,604,683 of NW_020454139.1, read as the reverse complement.
CCAGGAAAAAATAATCTCGGGCACCAAGACACATTAAGGGTTGACCTGCTGGAAAGTAGCTCTGTGGAGAGGGACTTGGGAATCTTGGCTGACACCAAGTTAACGCTAAGGGCAGCAGTGCCCTCATGGCCAAGAAGGCCAATGGGCTCCTGGCTGCATCAGGAGGATGTGGCCAACAAAGGGAGGAGCATCTGTCYTATAAAGATAAAGACAGACTAAGCAAGATGGGCCTGTTTAGCCTGGAGAAGAGAAGATTGAGAGGGGATCTGAACTTATCAACATATACAAATACCTGAGGGGAGAGTGTAAGAGGATGGGGCCAAACTGTTCTCACTGGTGTCCAGTGACAGGACAAGAGGTAATGAGTACAAATAGAAACCCAGGAATTTTCATCTCTGTAGGAGGAAGAACTTCTTTCCCGTGAGTGTGACAGTGTGCTGGAACAGGCTGATCAGGGAGGCTGTGGAGTCTCCTTCTCTGGAGATCTTCCAAACCCGCTTGGATGCCGCCCTATGCCCTGTGCTCTGGGTGTCCCTGCTGGAGCAGGGGGTTGGACTGGATGATCTTGAGAGGTCCCTTCCAACCTCAACCATTCTGTGAGTCTGTGATTCTGTATCATCAAATCAAAAATATTTATTGTAGTGAGAATGTTTTTAGTATTTGCTCAGCTGTTATCACTACCATTCAACTGCATTTAAACAGACAAYATAAAAATGAAATTTTTATCAATCCTTTATATCAACCATTACCTTTCAAATAAAGAGAGGTCAGGGCTGAATTTCACTGAGTGGGGAAAAAAAAAGAGTTCTTCCGATAAAATGAGCAGATAAATGAAAACTGAGAGCAATTCTAAACTTAGTGGTGTCTTGCAAATTCTCTACTTACAGCTACTTAGAGTGTTCTTTATCTAGAGCTTTTATGATAAGCATTTGTGCAGAAACTAGTTAACGATATTTTTAGCATTGGATTTATGTGTTGAGCACACTGGCAGTTTGGGTGGGAGGGAGCAGATGGCTTTGTTTCATACAAGTTTATTGACAAGAAATAAAAAAACATTTCTAAAAAAAAAGGAGAAATCAGCATAAGATACATTTTTAAACAGTCTTGTGCATATTATTTGGGCAAATGACAAAACCATCATGATGTACTGTATTTTTAAAGGATTGTTTCCAAAGGTTAAGATAGCTTTATAATGATCACTGCTTCTTATTTGATTTTTCCCACTGAAATCCACTTATATGTTTAATTTACTGTGTTGCAGTGTTTTTCAAATACAAAGATACACTCTTCTCTGACAAAACTATTTCCTTGCTATTACTGCCTTCAAGTCCCTATCTATTGTTCTGTCTCTATATTATATATGATACTTTTGTCATAAAGTAAATGTTGTCCTTCTGAGTACACAGATTCTATTTAACTTTTGTATATTTGAAAGAAGTCCAGAAGTTTACAGGAGTTTATAGGTACTTTCTTAGCTACTTAGCTTACATTTTTTTTTTCTTTTTACTTCTGATCTACCTCAAAAGTTATTGACACCAGAAAAAGACTAATTTTCTTGTATCCTGTAAGAATCACTTATGTCATCTTTTCTCATCCATTATTTCCATATCACTATGTGAGATTTCATTTTTTCCTGTTTTTTTCTTGCTGCTGTGGATTGTCTAAGTCCCAAGGAGATGGACGATAGTGACATCAGTCATGCAAAGGAAGTAGTCAAATTGCTTTGGCAGCTATGTTACTAAGTATATCTCAATTCTCTGTTTTAAGGTTTGGAGTATATTGTGTCTTAGGAAATTTCAGAGAGAATTCACAATCATAGCTTTTTTTTTTTTTTTTTTTTCTCCCCCACAGGAATATAGATGTAGCTACACAAATCTTCCTTGTTCTACGTATTGTTTACATGGATATATTTTGGATGTTTTACTCCAGAATAAAAATTAAGCCTTGATGAGAAAAACTTCCTCATGTATATGGGTGTGACACTAATGGCAGTAAATGCAGATTGAGCCTTAGGAAAGAGCCAGTTTCAAATTCCTTGAAGTTGAGCAGGCTTACAGAGCAGCTGCATGGCAGGCATTTGGTCTTCCTAGGAGTCTCTGTTCTCTGGTCTGTCTCCCTCTCTGCAGAGACTTCAGCTACTGAATACCTGTATCACAGACTGAAATGGAAGAAGGAATCTTCTGGCAGTTTCAGGTCGCAGCTGGATAGTTGCTGTTCCCTTCACTCAATTGTAATTGTATCACAATTATTTTTAAGTTAGGTTATCCAACATTTTAAGCAGAGAGATATATGAAGAACTGGAAGGAAAAGTGTTTCAGGAGAGAAGGCCTACATAATGATTCTCTATCATACAATATGCTTATTTTAGAACAGGATATTATATCATGCTTTCTAATCAGCAAATAATGAGKTGCATTTTAAGAGGATGCTTTTTCTGGAAGATGCGTTTTACTTTGTCCAAAATTTATTCATGAGTAATGCAGACTACCTTAGTGGCTTAATGTAGGAATTTCAAGGGAAGTTGTATAGCCTGAAAATAGCTGTGTCCTCTGTCTTTATATGCTGACATTCCTGGAAGTGCTTTGAAATGCCATCTTGTGTAATTAGAAAGTATATCTAAAAGGAAACAAAAGAAACCTCTAGTAATGCTACTACAAAATGTATGGTATAGTTGGCATCCTAGGAAATTCCCTTATGTTCAAAGTAGTGTGAATGTGATACTTCCTTCTGTGTTTATGCATAACTCACTAAATAGTACTGCCATAAAGACACCTGGCAAGGCAAATAAATAATTAGATGTGATTAAAATATATATTTTTTTGTTGTTGTTATTAAAGCAGGTATAATTCTTCAGCTGGTACAAATCAGTGGCTTAAACAAAGTTGTGTTAATTTACTCCAGTTGAGTATCTGGCCTGTTAGTTGCTAGTATGTTTCAAATACCCAGCCCTGCTATCATCTCCAGAAAACATTCAACTCCTTATTTAGTGCATAAAGATCTAAGAGAAGTTAGAAATTCTGACTGCACGAATCTGAACCGACTGTCTTCATTGATAACATATGTGACAGAATTCTGGTATACCAAATATGAAGAGATAAAAAGGGAAACTTCCACTCTATAAAGATAAAGCTTCTTTTTTTTTCTTTTTCTTTTTTTTTCAGGGAAAAAAAAAGCCCAACCACTACATCCATATATGTTCACAATTCAAAGGACTCTACAGTTATTAAAACCAGTCTTACCATTTGCAGGAAGCATTAAACATGTCATCAAATGTATATTTAAAAAAAACAGAGAACACAAAATCCAATGCAAAAAAAAGATTACTCAGAGTCTATCCATCAAGTCTTCTAACGCAAAGACAATAACATGGGGAAGATTTATACAAAATTTCTTTGAAGTAACTCATTCTAGAACTTTTCATATTGACTCTTTTTTAATATTTCAAAACTATGAGAAAATCCTGGCAATTATTTCAGCATTATTCAAACTACCACAAAAACTTACGAATCTTGTCATAAAATTCAAAGCTAGTCATTAAATTGATGTAAACATTTTAGCTATCTATGCAATAAAACACCCCATATTCACTTGAATTGAATTTTTAATCCTTAATTACTTAGAAATGAGGTAATTGAAACATACCTGAGAGAATTGCAGACAAAAATATAGCTTGGTACTGTTTTCTAATGCCACTAATGCCAGTGTAAGTCATCTTATGTATTTAGGTTGTTGTAAATACTATGTGATTTCTAAGCAGAAAATAAAATAACATAATTAATTTCCATCACAATCTGCTAGGGTATTCCTAAAATTACAATATGCAGCAAAGTAACAAGGCATTTGGATGCCCAGCAATACGTCAAAACTGTAAAGAGCAAATTATTATTTGTCTAAAGATTTCCACCCTGGAGTGACTGTTGTGATATATATATTTAATTATATATATTTTTATTAATATGATAGAAGTACTGCAGAATATCCTGGAGATTCCAGAGCCAATTAATGAACTCTGTGAAAGTTTATTTAATGCATGAGCAAAGGGCCATAACCACAGAACCACAGAATGGTTGAGGCTGGAAGGTCCCTCTTCAGATCATCTAGTTCAGCCTCCCAGCTCCAATAGGGACAACTAGACCACGTGGCATGGGGTCGCATCCAGTCTTGTACTGAACTTCTCCAAAGGAGGAGACTCCACGACCCCTCTAGGCAGCCTGTTCCAGGGCTGTGTCACACTCATGGGAAAGAAATTTCTTTCTCACATGGAGATGGAGCTTCCCGGGTTTCAATTTGTACTCATTACCCCTTGTCCTGTCAATGGCCACCACTGAGAAGAGTTTGGCCCCTTCCTCCTACACTCTTCCCTCAGGTATTTGTATATGTTGATAAGAACCCCTCACAGTCTTCTCTTCTCCAGGGTAAACAGGGCCAGCTCACCTAGTCTTTCCCCATAAGACAGAGGCTTCAGTCCCTTAATCATGTTTGTTGCTCTGTGCTGGACCCGCTCTAGAAGCTCCAAATCCCTCTTATGCTGGAGAGCCCAGAAGTGCACACAATACTCCAGGTAGAAAGAGGTGCTTGAATGAATATAATAGTGGTAGGCCTCCATATTTTCCATTTTGAAATATTATGAATTAAAACAATCTTTTTACTTATTGTTAGAATTACAAGCAGAATTTATATATATATAAGATATAGTCTATTGCTTAAGTCAAAAGTACTTTCACATTGTAAATTATAAGCAGCTTGAATTTGACAGTGAACCTTAATCAATATAAGTTAAAGCAGAAGAACAGTCATGGGAAGTTATTTAAAGTTTTCTATTCAATATACAGAAATAATATGTCCAATCAGAAAATCCAGACATGGTTTGGAAATCAAATTGTCCTGTAGATATCTGTTTCTTTTCTTTCCTATGTATTTCTGTGTATTATTACCTTCCATCACTTCATTCCCATAAACCACACACTGAATTTTTCGTTCTTTACAAACTTGTCCATAGTCTGGACAACACAATATACATATTCTTGACCTGCTCCTCTGCCTCATTTATCTAAATACTGTGTTAAAAATAGAAACTAATTGTTACATGAAAATATGGAATTGAAAAAAAATCTCTTTTTGGCACACATAGCTATTTTCCACACACCTTTCTTAATATCATTGTTTTGCGGGCGGAGSAGGTGCATGTGTCAGGGCAGGTCAGAGTTCTGGTACTGCCTTGCCTTAGCAGTACTGTCAACAAAAACTAACTCTTAAAAATGGAACTTAAAATCAGCTTGTAAAAAAGATGAGGCTGTGAGACTGTACTAAATGGTTCAAAATATCCCTATGAGCCCTGTTTTTATATATAGGAAAATACCTATTCTGGTTCTTTTTATTCTACAGATAAGCATACCTTAGCTATATGACATACTGATTTGAAATAAAATGGCAAACAAAAAATCAGTTTCTTGCTAGAGGCAAGCTCTTACAATGGTCTTGGAACAGTCTATTTTTCTTTCCTGTAAAGGATAAAAATCAATCACAGATAAAAGTCGCAGGAGTCATTTAATTATAGCTTAATTTATATTGTTTCCTTTTTATAATTCATTCTGAAGAATGGGAAAAAAATCAGAAAACATTTTGGCAAACTTTACAAAAGCATTATTTAAGAATAGATGTCTAAAACTTGGTATGCTGCTGGATTTTATCTAGTCTATGAATATTAATGGTACTTGTACCACTTAATCCTTAAAATGTTTTTCTCTGAATTAATTTAAACTATAGACATAATTTACAGAATAATATGAACCAGAGGCATGATCACTTAACTCATGTCAAATATTACACATTCTCAGCCACCTGTGGATGCTCTTCCAAGATTTAGAACATTAGACGTCTCTCTTCCTATAACTTTAATTTTACAAAATAGGAAATGTGACCACTAGAGTATATTCATATTGTTAAAATAATGGAAGAAACAGGTGTTTTCCAGTAAGAACTCAGTTCCCAATTGCACTGTTCTATTAAACAGATTTCTCTACTTTTCTCTTGTCTGACAGTGACCCCGTTCAAGAGTTGTTTTATTTATTCATGTGACAGTAGGAAAAGTTTCAAAGACTATTGAAATCTTAGTTTCAATAAGAATCTGATCAACTATTCGCTCAGTGTTCTGTTCTCAAGAACACGGATCACTTAAGTTTTATTTAAACCAGTATCATCTATAGTTAATGTAGCACACATTTTCTATGTTCTATAGTAAGAAGTCTTCTTTTTGATGAACTTTTTCAGAGCTTGCAAATTGTTTTGGAAAAGTAAATCCATCCTTCCACTTACAAAAAGCTTCATATTTCTAAAATAAACACCATAAATAATTTTGAAGCTGCTCAGATATTTAGTTTCCTGGTTTTCCCGTAAGTTTCATTTTTTCAGGAAAGAAAACTGATAGCATTCTCCTAAGACAGACAGACTGCCCTTACGGCCTTTTAAGATCAAGAGGAGGAAGGAAATGCTAGCTGTCTCACTGAAATTTTTGAGAAATTTCCAGCTAGATTTTGCAGATTTGGGATAATTTAGTTGGGATAATATTTGAGGTAAATGCAATAAATCTTGAATAGATTTAGTCAAAACAAATGTAGAGTTAAGAAATTACAAGACTGTACACCTGTATGAACTTGGATAGGGCTCACTGAACCAGGAGAACCTTGTAGAGGAATTAAATCCTCAGATAAAATACAGAAAAAGGTCACATCCGTTTTATCTTTAGTGCTATTTTAGCTTTCTTTAAAATAAATATTTATTAACTCCTCTCTAAAACTGCTTGATATCTCACAGAAAACTGGTATGAATATTCCTGAAAAAAAATTAACATTAACAAAAACCTCTCATATCAAGTTTCACATCTTACTTGACTTGAAACATATTTGAATTTCTATCAGAAAAAAAAACCTAATATTGATTCCAGGATTTCCCTTCCCTACCTAAAAATATAAATATATTCTACAAAAATAAATGCATAAATAAAGTCATGATGAAGTCACTACTGGATAAAATGTGCAAATATCCAATATGGAAGTTATTTTTAAAAGTAAAGTAGATGGACAGATGTTTGTGTGCTATACCGAAATGAAGGAAAACAGATTGCTAAATAGTAAATTGTTTGGTTTTTTTTTTTATGATACAACAGAGATACAATCACTGCCAGTTGTTTTTCATATAAAAATATGTCAAATTTTGTCCTTTGCAGTGTCCTTTAATATCAAAAGATTCTGTTTTTTCTGCTTTTTTTTCACAAAGCTATGAAAATCTATTTGTGCAATAGATTTATTTGTGGAACAGGAAATCTAAAATTCAGATTAATAACCTTACTGCTGTTTCGGTGAGATAAAAGATCATCCATATAAATGCAAAAATCATCCATATATCATCCATACATATCATCCAAATATCATCCATATATATGCTAAAAGATAGGCTAGTAAGTAAGTTGAGAGTAAGGCTACCAATGTGCTTCTCCTGGCTGCCTAAGAGCTATCCTCTGCCTTTCAAATCTGGTGAACTTATAGATATTGAAAGCCTTTGAAAGACCCTGAATATGACTGAAAATCCTTTGCCCTGGAGAGCTTCTTTTGTTTGGTATTTTGAGGTCATTACTTAAGGTTAACTCAAAAGTTCTTTGATTGTTCTACAGCTTTTGTCTTAGCATATTGGATAGTACTGTATTTGCAGAAAATTAACAACTAATTTCTTCTGTTTTGATCATCTAACAGGAAGTCATAATGTAGGATGATTTTTGTTTGAACCCTCAATTGATTTCTAATCTTAAAGGAAAAGCACATTCTAACCAACAGTAGCCTGACAGATCACATTATAGGGCCAGATCATATTATAGGGGCAGATCTGAAGTCAGCAAGACAGCGAAAGGAAGCATTTGCTCACCACATTGCATGTCACTCCTTTTGAAAGCTGAAATATTAAACAAGGATGATAAGAAACAGAGGCATACAGTCATCATTTAATAAGAACCAAAAGGATGTCATGCAAGAAGAATGGGAGTTCGACTTCAGCACTTTCCCTCAAGCATTCTGCATGGAGAACGTTATCTTTTTAGGTAATATACTAAGCAGCACAGAAGAAAAAAAAAAAAAAACAAAATAAAAAACAAAACAAAACAAAAAGAAAAACACTGTTACCAAAAGGACAATGCGTTCCAAAGCAACAGTTAGACACTTGTAGTAATTCATCCTCTCTTTTCCCTGAATTTCTGCCACAAGGATCACAAACACTAAGTCTCTTAGGAGGAAGACATGCCAATTGAGCTCTTCTCGAGCAGCCCCTCGCCATTAATTCATGAAGTGTCAATGAAAGGCCGACTGTTTGCTGCGTCCCTCTGGCTGGCTGGCTGCATCAGTGGGTGGTGACTATGGGATGATGTAACCCAAAGTGGCCGTCAGGAGTAGGTCATGGTTCATCTGCTTCCACTAAGGAATTGCAGCTGTGCAATGTGCAGCCTTGACTCCGGAGAAGATTAGCCACGTGCATGAAAGCATCTTGTAGCTCTTACTTCTATCTTCCCCAAAGTAAGACACAGGAAAGGAGGAGATTATGAGGAACCATAATGGGTCACTAGTATGGCTCACATCCAGCTTCAATGAAACAAGGCCATTAAACAAAGTAATTCCAATGTATTAAGAAATGCAGGTGAAAACTTAAGGAATATAAGCACTAAGTCAAACAAAAAGTTTGAAAATCAAAAGGCCTATTCAGATTCTCCAACTACAAATACATTCTGTGAGCAATAATACACCAAATTACACCACAAAATCAAGCATAAGAGCTGAAAATAGGGGAAAATACTGGCCCTTCAGCAATACAACAAGATAAGAGATAACAATTCAGTGGAAAAGGTGGTGGAAAACTATTGCTAGAAAGTAGGCAGTTGAACACTCCTGTCTGCCACTCCGTCTTTCATAAGACCATAGGGTAACTCAGGCTCTTCGATGATGTAATAGCAATGTAACTTCAAAGTACAAACAAGATCTTGGTTAGTAGAAAGAAGAACTTCCATGGCCAGAAAAGTTTTACTTTCAGTCACACACAAAAGGCTGAGAGAAGTGAGTCTCCATATGAAGCAGTTAGTGGGACTGGTGAGAAATTTCYCCACAACCTTTAATTGAGAAAAATGCAAACACCGGAATCAGTAACAATATCTTGTGGAGAAAGTCTGATTTCACCAATACTCATAAAATACTGAAGTACTTTGTTTTGATTTTATCATTTTGCTTTTATGTGTAAAGCAAAAACAAATAAAAATAACATTGAAAGAAAAAGATATTTGACTTTAATACAAAGAAGATCAGCAACACTTGCATTTGGAATATTTTGATATTTAGATAGAACTATTTTTGAGAAAAGACATTCTTAATGTGTTAATAATTCCAATTCTGTTTCACATTGAAAAAATTTTAAGTATATCTGACTTCTATAAAGTCAGTCAATACAAAATGACTGTAAGTAAGATCCCAGTCACTCAAATGCAGCAAAAGGAAGAACTGTGTACAAACAGGAATCTGCAAAATAGAATACTGAGGTATTGTTTTTTTTCCTGCTTTGAACTTTGACACCAGGAAAAGAAGACAGCTACTAGGTTGCTGGAAGAAAGGAAGGTTCTAGATGCAGAATACTGTCCTTAAATAGTTATCTGCTGGAAGCTAATTGTATCTAAATTATTTCCTGAAAGATGACTGCTGAGAAGATATACCATCAGATGAATCTGAAGATATGCTAGAGAAAGCTGCACAGAAACTGAGACTGCAGAAACCTGCACAATACAACAACACTTGGCAAAAGAGCTGTAACAACATAACTTGTATGTATAGCTGGGCATCAGGGCCGTGTCTGTACATGCAGCTAGCACACTTAAGTTAGTAATTTCCTGTGTGGTCAAGTAACTCCCTAGATGATCATCTGAATAAATGAGAAAACGCACAGATTCACAACAGTGAACTGTCTGGAAACAAGAGGATTCCATGAACTCCTAGCAATTTTCAAAAGAGCGTATTTGACTACTCGGTGCAAGAGTGCTTCAGACGGGAATTTTGGACTGTCCTGAAGATTCTTCGTGGCAGCTCCTGCTATGTATTGACCACGAACTACATAAAATCGACAGGAGAGGAGAGGAGAGGAGAGGAGAGGAGAGGAGAGGAGAGGAGAGGAGAG
>NW_020454139.1:1525905-1593176 GCF_003342845.1 Nothoprocta perdicaria | reverse complement strand
TAGGTGACCCTGTGTGAGCAGGGGGGTTGGACTCGATGACCTCTGAGGTCCCTTCCAACCTTCAGCATTCTATGATTCTATTCTATGAAATGACAAGCTTTTCTTGAAAAATGAATGAAGCTAATAAGAAACAGGAGAAATTTCTGCTCAATTATGGAAGAAGCCTGGTCAACAAAATGAACAAAATAAAATAAATTTTAATTTTAAATAAAATAAATACAAAGGCAAAACAAATCCTTTCATGAATACAGATTTTGTGGGGAAATATTTATTCAAGAACAGTGGAAAAGAAGCTGTTGGGTTCTTTTCCCAAGGATATGATGCATAAGGATTCATGCATTTAAAAACATGTAGCTGAAAACAATTTTGAGAAAGAATTATTAAAAAAAAGTTTCAAGTAGAATTGTAGAATTAATCTGCCAATACTGCTACATACTCATTTGGATACAGACAAAAATCTCAACATTATTACTGGAAAGAAAACTATTGGCAAGTCTTGTATCACTAGGAAAAACTAATATCCTGAACCTGTATTTGAAAAGAAAATACTGTGAACAATGGTAGGCCCATTTCTAGATGCAATAGCTAACTTTCAGTGAAACATTAGCCAACTAACAAAAAAAAAAAGATGCTATTCTAGACATAGCTTTGGTAAGGAATTAAGTCATACTGAATGAACTTGGATGAAGCTACTGTATGTCTAAATGGAAAAATAATATATAATCTGGTATATATAACCTTGCCTTTTCTTGCAAAAATGTCAGCTGTGAAAAATTAATGGAACTGTTAAGTAAAGTCAACCAAAGTAGAGTTCAAAATCTCAAATAGTGCAGAAGCTTAAATTCCCTTGAGGAAAAACTACTTAAAAGCCATTAAATACACATGAATCCCTAACAAGCAGGCAAAGCATTCACAGCTAACATAATGAGGCATGGTATCTAAGGGGATATCAACAATAATATGTGAACCTACAAAACTGAAAAAAAGGCACTGAATTTCGAAGAAAGGTAGGGATTAGAACCAGGAGGATTAAATGTGTGGCACTAAAATCAAATTGTGTTATGCCCCACGGTAGAAATTAAACAAAAACAAAACAAAATATTGGTCCCATATAAATATTGATTTAGCTCAAACACTATGACAAAGAAAATAAGAGATGCTACAGGGTGAAAGAGGAATCAAGCTCAAGGATAAGGAGTTTCAGTCTAGAAAAAGAAGTGAAGATAAGACGATGTAAATTTTAAGCAAGATTACTTGTCTTGAAAAGATCGACWGATGAATAGGATGACTAATATGAAGTGTGAGTATGTAAATGCAACTACCATAACCAATAGGGAAATACAATTCAAATTCCAGCATTCCAGTTGTGGAGGAAGGGAAGAAAGGGAGGAAAGGGTAAATAAGCTCCATGTGAAGATAATGAATGAACTGGTATATATCACATCACAGGTCTGGCATTCAACAATTCTACTGTCTTAATTAATTAGAAAACGGCAAAGGGGACAGGAATCTGAGCGGACAAAGTTTCTAAAGGCCATGTAGGCAATATTTTATGGTATTTTATGCACAGACTTGGCACAAGAAGCAAAAAGGTGCTGATGACACAGTGTCAGTATAGAAGAGTGTTACATGACGTTGGGAACCAGTGGAATAGAAATGGAATGACATTGGTATTACAAAGTGAAAATCAAACACAGGTATCCTACCCCACAATGTTCACACCACAGAATCAAAATTCCATCAACTTCTGATCCCACAAAGAAAGAGCAATATAAAATACTACTGTAAGTCTTCAGAAAGAGAACTAAATACTGGATACTTTTCCAGGAAAATCCGAAGAGTCTAGAGCTTTAAATCAGACCCCAAAAACTGAGGAACAGGTTTTAAAATCATAAACTACAAAAAAATGCTATAAAAACATTTTGTTTTCACTTCTAGATTCATTTAACTTCTCAGATATTTTCATGTTTTTATTTTGGGGCAACTGGTTTCTTCCCTTCTTATACACACGCACCTGTAGTTTTCTATGTATTTTGCACAACATCTAACTTCTGACTAACCCTGAACATCCTACAGCCAAAACTGTATATAAAGTAGCCTTACTGAAACAAGAAAAATGCAGATACAGGATATTTCTTTGCTGGTCTGACACCTTTCTACATTATATATGAAGGCACCTTAAATCGTGCTCTTGCTTCTTGCTGCCCCTGTGCTACTCATTTTTCTTTTCCATGTCTTTTTCCACAGTCTCCTGTCACTTAATCTATAGCTGCCAATAGAAAAAGATGGTTATCCTACTCTCCAGCAGCTTTTCCCCTGAAAAGGCCCTAAAAATTCATACACACACACACATACACACACACACACATAAAAAAAAAATTAAAAAAAAGAAGCACTAAAAAAAAAAAAAAAAAAAAAATCAGCTGGAAGGCTACTGATATACTGTGACAAGCTGAGGTACCCTGAGCACAGGTCCTTGGGAGGCAAATCAAGTATCACCACTCAGCATGTAAAGTCACAGCACAGGGAAAATTGATGGCATCTATTTGGTGACTGAAAAGCATGCTGACAGAAAAATAAGATCATTTATCACAGTCCTCCCCCAGGAATCGCTGCATTCGCTGGCCTCTTGTCTTTTGACACGATGATCTTTTCTTAAAGAAGTCAAGACACTGATTTCTTCAGAGCTGGCAGTCAGTTGCTTTGGTAAGATGAACTGACAATCCACTTGTCCACTTTTACGGCTATGCCCAATCTTTACACAAAATAGTAGGAGGTAGCATTTAGTACACTTATAGGCAATAGCTCATAAATGGAATGGAGAAATATCTAAGAACTTTAAAGACAGGCCCATCCCCAAAATATTGAAATATTCACAACAAAACTATAATTCCTGTAGCTGAGTTAACACCAAAATTCATTTGCCCAAAATGTTCTAATAAATTTCCTCAAATTAGATCCATAGGAACATCATGCGTTATTTTTTTGTTGGATTGTTACAAAAGAGAGATCATATATTCATAGACAGAACCTAATAATTCCTTGATGTGACGATAACTATTCCATTTAAGAAGAAAAAGGTTAATATCATAAGTAAGAAATCACCTTTTACCCTACCTAAATTGTGGTAGGGTAATTTGCTCTACCTACATGTGATGTATGATGATATACTATCATTTTGAGACAAAAGTAGTTTAAATTATAAAGAGACATTTTATAAGTACACAAATCTATCTTCTGTAATTAATTTTTGAGTGAGCTTTGTAAAATCTCTTTCTTTAGACTGTTCTTTGATTGTATTAATAGATTTAATTTATTAGTTCATCAGTTAGTACTGTAATCCACCTCCTTTATGTATTTCCACCTACAAAGTCAAAGAACATATCACTTATGAAAATGGTCTAAATTTAACATAATGGAAGTAAAACTAAAATAAAACATTTTTAAAGTTGTGATACCAGAAGATGCCTATAATCAGACATGCACAGGCTTTATATGGGTTTTTAATATTTTTAGAGCTGACTGGAAATTTGGAATGTCAACATTGTCTTTTATCTTATAACAGGAACAAAGTAAAAATATCAAAATACGGTGAGGGGGAGGGAAAATTACAATATATTTTGACATGGCTGATTAAAAATATAACTGACATGAAGTATTTTAAAGTGATTCCTGTTTCTTAAAAAGATGTCATGCCTACACTCTTTCAAAAACTGGGTCACTGCACAACTACAAGTCCTATACTGCCTCTTATACTTAAAGCATTTATTCAGATTTAGTCTATCAAGGAATTCTAACATACAGAAGTAAATAAGACCTTGATGAATTCAAACTTCCAAAAGGCTATTGCAAATCAGCAAGAAGTAGTGTCAAACTGACTTGAAAATAAGTAAAAACAAAATAAAATTATAACTGCCTGAGTTAGCTGAAATATCATCATATAAGCCTCAGCCTTTACTAAAAAAAAATGCCCACGAAGAATAGAGATGAAATATTTCTCTTTCTTTTGTAAAAAATGGAATCTCACACATCATTTGATTCACTCTTGTCAGCTTTGTCACAGGGCTTTTGAATTCTGTGGAATTACAATATAGAATGGTCGACAGTTCTATTTTAAAAAAATACATAGTACGCGGTACATTGCCAGAGTTTTTCCAAAACTGTGGGTATGTGCCAGTCCTGACCATGCCTCCTCCCTTCCTGCAGGCTCTGCATTGCTCTCAGCTCCCACCATTTGCTCCATGCCTTTTGCAGACAGCTATCTAGGTCTTCTCAAAACACGACTGGGAGGCAGCAAGCACATCCTGGCCTCGAGGTGACACCTGAGCGAGCTGCTCAATACATGTCCAGTGCAATCACTTGAACTACCAAAACTGCTGCAGGCTTCTTGTTTCTGTAGGAGTATTTAACCGGGCTGCAGAAGCAGCACGTTTCCTCCTGGCTGTTTCCTGCTAATAGCCTGAAGGCTGCCAAAGTAACTTGAACCTCTCCCCTCTCCACACCCAGTCCCTAGGTCACTAACCTTCCCAGCACTGACAGCAAGGACTGTCTGAGAAAATGACAAAATCTAAACCATCTTTCCAAGCACAAGGAATAGCTGGCTGGAGACTTGTTCTGTGGCAGGAAAATAGCCCTTCTAAGCCTACTGTTATTTTTAAGAGCTTTTTAATTATGGAGCATATTGGGGTTTTACACTTTGTAATAAGAAACAAAACAAAAAGACAACGACAYATCTCCATCTGTTTGACTTGCCCTCAGTTCCCCTATTGCTTTCTCCCACACACACCCACCCAGGTTTTATATCTTTATTACATCAGGGAATGCTGTCCCAGTGATGTAGTACAGTATGGTACAGTACATCTGTTGGCTTAGGTAATAAATTACAGGACTATTTTTTCCTCAACTTTTAAATAAAATCATTTTATCATCTGCTTCTTCCTGCTAACAGTGCCACAGATCGAAATGGCTGCTTGGCTTTGTAAGCTTTCCCACTAGCTCACCAAGCCTGGCACGGGAATTCCACAGCCGTGCCATATGCTTTGACAGTGTGAACAATGAGACCCTGGTTAAGTTAGGAAATTTCATTTTTCACTCCTCAGAAGTCTCTACTTCCCACATTCTGTAAGGATGACAGACAGCTTGGGAGAGCAGCCCTGCCCGCTTGTCTGGCAACAGAGGTATTAGCAAACAATAAAAACCAACCTCTTTGTTTGGGAACTCCCAGCATCTTTTCAAAACACAGCTGTAGCAAACTCCAAAGCACTCGGGACCTTTAGCCTCATGTTTCCCCTTCCCATTCCCACTCCCTCCCCTCACTAAAGCCAGGCTCATGAATTACAGATAAAAACAGCCATTTATGCAGATTTAAGCACTCAGCTATTCAAACTGCACAAATATGACAAACATTTACATTGACACTATTCGCTTGAAGTTTAGAGAGACTTTATTTGAATGTCTGACCACTTCTAATAGTGGTGTGTAAAAGCCCCCCTTTTTTCCATTTAAATTTAGTCAAACTTTTGTTTTGCTTTTTTTTTTTTTTTTTTTTTTTAACCAGACTAACAATTTTCTTTGGTTGCTTAAAATTCTCTGTGCTGCAAACCAACCGAGGGGAGCACTCTACAACTTCAGCTGAGCCCAGGCAGTGCCATCCAGCAGTTGTGTAACCAGGGCATCTCCCACTGGCTGTACGTGTGGATGTGCTTTCACTCTAGTGCCTCAGTCCACAGAGGAGACAATATTCCAGATTCTACAACAGAATCAGTTCTAAAAACATGCCAGGCTGTCCTTCTGTATTACCTATGGATACATGCTGTTTTTTTGTAATTTCTTTCCTGTGATTGTCCTTGCCTCCTTTGCCTCTTGCCTCCTCCACCTCCCTCTCTTAAGGGAGATCAAGATACCCAATTCCATGTCTCTAGTCAGGGATGAGAATTTCTCGCAAAACAAAATCACCCTGGGCATCAGAAAGAGTGCAAAATCAAGCCACCCCCCTTTCTAAAACCAATATTTACAAGGCAGGGCAGTGATAATTACAAAATACAGAATAACTCTATATTCTAACACTATTTAATGCCAAGCATGAGAAAAAATGTAGCTCCTTCATGGAGCTTCTTGATGATGAAGCTACTTTACAAATTGATGGTACTCTTTTATGTGCCTCAGCTTAGTAGTCAGCTCCAGACCTAGGTGTTTTCTGTGCTGAAAGCAATCACAAAGGGTACTCTGTGTTACCCACAACCCTGAGAAATTTCTGGAKGAATTTCCATTGATCACATGGTATTTATTATTAATATTAATTAATTAATTAAATTAAAATTAAAATTTAAATTAATTAAAATTCCCCGAGTCAAGACAGTTTCAACTGTGACCCCTAGGAAACCCCAAAAGTCCTCCTTTATAGTGGTATATACATAGGAACATGGGACCAGTTCAGTCCCACTAGGGCAGGCACAAGTTTATTCGGTCCAACTAAAAGAGTGGCCCTTAGCACATCCTTGGAGGTCAGTAGAAATGGGATAGGCATTCTCCTGCAAGGAAAGTTCTAATGCAGCTCTAATCTGTATGTAGAGTCTCCCTTATTAAATTAAAGGTAGAGCAAGTTAATAGACAGTACAGGAATATGCTATTTCACTATACAATTTATTATTTCACAAATTCACTGTGACTGTATCAGACAGTAAATCTCTAATAATAGTAATTTATGAAAGAGTTGCACTTTTTTTAAAAAAATGCAGATAGCATTTAATGATTTTGCTTGTAATTATATTTTCTTGTAATAATCTCATCTTAAAATTGGAAGCCATTCATTACCAGAGAAGCCAATGCTAAAAAACAATGTAAAAAAAGCTTTTAAAAAGGTCACCCTCAAGAGATGGCAGCATAATCACTACCACAAAAATAAGAACAGAATGAGTTCAAGATTTTGAAAGACATTTTGTTTTTATTTTCTGAAAACAGTAGCTAAGCAGCAGATAAAGTCTATTCATTCCTTCTCTCTTAGGAAAAAGCTAGTGCTAAATCTATGCCTTATAATTATCACCATACATAAAGATGCAGGCTCAATTCCCAAAATCCAGTAGTGCCAACTTTCGCAGCTCTCCCCGTTAACACAGCATGCTTCTATAGTTAGAAGGCTGTTTGTGATAACTTACTCTACAACTCTTTCTTTTATTCATATAATAAACTCACAAGAATGAAAGATATTTCATTATTTAACTGAAAGTACTCCAGCACATTTGAACCTGAAACTATTACACTTTGGAATACACTGTTTTCAGAAGTCCCATCTATTCGTAAGTGTTGAGTATAGTTGGATCAAATCATCATATTCCCATTATGTTATTGAAACAGCCCCTGACCATGCCGTTTCTATGTTTGTCTCTGTTTTGGACTCCCTGTAGCTCCAGAGTATCCCCCTTCACCCCCATTAAAGGCAATCACAGATTGAGATTTGGCTGCTTTGCCTTTCTATACATACCATGTGGATCATGAGTAATGAGGAGTATATCATTTAGGGGTGTTCCTAACATTGGGATCCTGTCCAACTGCCATGTGCTGTGTTAACTGAATGTTAAAGCAAGGTAGGTTAAAGTTAGACAAGTGTCCTTGGAAAGTTATTAGCACAAGAGACTGTTTATTCCTGAAACATTCTTAAGCAAAAATAGAAATATATTTAACATGGTGTCCTAGGTTTCCCACACACATCTCCAGAGAGAGTGTCTTAATCATTTTGCATTGTCACTGTTCTCAGTAATAGCTTCTAGCTGGTCTGATATTCTTTCCTTCAGCCTCAGCAAGAATATGAAATGACAACTTTATAACACCAAAATAAAATTCCAAGGTTTTCCAAGTTTATAAAATTTCTCAAATTACCAAAAGCAATAAGTATTCGATTAGAAATCAGCTTAATCCAAACATGTCTAGCATTAATAAATATTAAATACACTTCAAACCACTGTTCTGTGGCAGGCAAGAAGGTCTCTAAGGAATGGCATGTCAGCATATCAGTGAAGCATTGACAAAATCACTTCACTGCTTTAAACTGGTCTGACAAAAGGAGACAAGAAAACAAAACAAAACAAAACAAAACAAGAAAATGAACAGGACACAACCAATAAAGAGATAGCTCTTACTTTTCTCAATTTCCTTTTACAATGGCTGTAGTTCACAGGTTCTTAAACTGGGCAAATGAAGCCAAGATAAACACTAAGCCTAATATCATGTGCTTTATAAGTCAACCTTTATTTTCATTTTTGATACTTGATCCTATATTCTTAAATAAAGAGGCAATTAAGAAAAGGAAGTTACGGTATTTAGAGCTCATAAGCATTGGCATTTTCTATTCTTCACATACCCACATTTCAAAATAAATCAGAAATCTCTTAGGAGAATGCACACTGTCTTCTAAATATGGAGGAATGATGATGAACTTGAGCAGCATGCCGTCAGTTACCCTCTTTGGGCCACTGATGCACATGTCAAAAAGCATCCATAACTTGTTGCAATCTCCATGTAGAGTACAGCTCTCAGAGCCCAAACATCCAAACACTCTTTTTTTTCTTTTTTTTTTTTTTTATTCATCTGGCTGTCCACTCATACAGACTTTCTTGTTCTAAACTGGGTAGAATATTGTGTGACATAATATCAAAAGCCTTGCTAAAGTCAGCATAAATGACACTCACTGCTCTCCTGTCTCAGTCCCAAATCCAGTCATTTTATCTTTTACACAAAGCTATGAAGTAAGTCAGGCATGATTTACTCTTGGTCAAGTAATGCTGTCTATTCCCACTCACTATCTTCTCCTTCATGTGYCCAGAAACGTGCTTTAAGAGATTTGCTCAATGATTTTCCTAGGAATGGATGTGAAGCTAACCAGCTTGTAGTTTCTCAGATGATCCTTTTGATCTTTTTTTTTTTGAAGATGTCTTCAACACTTGTCTTTTCTGTCATCAAGACTCTCCTTTGATCTCCATCTTTCCTTCAAAGATTATTTGAAAAGAGAATGGCCTTGCAGAGGCATCTACCAGTTCTCTCGGAAGGTCTGAGGTCCCAGGGATTTTATGGGTCAAGTACACATTGACATGAAGATCAAGTAGATGAGCCACTTAGAGACATACTTTTGTAGGCATGGTAGTGATGGGTTTACAGTTGGACTTGATGACCTGAAGGTCTTTTCTAACCATAATGATTCTACGATTCTATGTAAATGACCACTGGCATGATTCTTATCTTTGTACCATATCCTAAGCACAAAAACCTGAGTTACACTGATAAAGACAAAGAATAAGGAAGCAAAAAAATGCACTGAGTACCCAATGCACTGAGTACCCAAGCCTTATCTCTGTCCATAGGAAGCCTTTTCTAGACCTGAGTTATTTAAAAAGAGTAGGTAAGATAGATATGGCAAAGGGAAGAGAAAGCAATTTGTCCTTAACTTGTAAGCAGCTAAGTGTGTGCAAAGGGAAAGATGGGCTATCTCTGAGGCSACAGAAAGTAGCACTTCTTGGGATCAGAAAGACTTGTGAAAAGCTTGCTACCGCTAAGTTTACTGGAAGCAAATGACCACCTAGAAAGACTAAAATAGTAGGGAAGGAACTGTTTTTACTAAACTTTTCTTTATTTCTATTCTTATTGCTATCTTTCATACTGAGTTCTCCTTGAGTTTTCACTACTTTCATTACTTTAAAATCTGAATTTATTACTGTTATTCTTTCCTTTTTTATTTTTTTAGCTTCAGAAATGTTTTAGGAGAAAATCTATGTACATTTACTTCACAACTCTTGCAGATTCAGAGTTTCACTACTGACATTTAATTGTTTCTTCATTTGTTCCTTTTTCTTCCTTTTTTTCTGAAGTAACTGATTCTTGTTTTTTTTAACTTAATCAGAGAAAGGAGTAGGCAAAATTACGTCATGTGCTCATTTCTCTACTCTGCATTTGAGTACTAACCTTGGATTTACTGAAAAGAATACACAGGAGTTATATACTTATGCTTCATGTTTGCTTTTCTATATGCTCACAAAACATAATACTTTGGTGAGTTGTTATAAAGAATAATTCCTCAGCTTGTTCACTTAACTGGTACAGATTTGTTGTATATAGCTATTACAGAAGGAAGAGTTAGTTTAGGCTTTATGCCAGCTTAATCCTTGGCTTTTGTTCTAGAACACCCAGCTTCATGTATTTCAATTAGTGTTAGATGTAGAGATGATGTTTCTGTAATATACACACCTGTTTGCCATGAAATGGATTGAACTCAACAAACTGTATTACATACTGCAGTAAATATTGATTTTGTGGCAATCTCATGTAGTGATAATTGTCTTCTTGCAATCATTTAATAATATGCTTTAGAAAAACATTACTTGAAAATGCTTTGCAACCAGTAAAATGAAAAAAAGTATGTGTTATAAGTTCTTTCTATATAGGTATTTTGGTGGTACAGCATCTTTTTGTTTTTGACTTCAAGAGACTGCCTGCAGGAAAATGTCTGGATGGCTTCCAGACTTCAGCACTCAGCCAAGTAAGCTTTAGTATATATTTCATCACCTTGACATCAATTTAAAATACCACTGAAATAATGCAAAAAGTGTATCGGATAAGCTCTTCATGAATAACCAGAACTTCAGTTCAAATAAAAAATTTAAAAATATATTTTTATTTATAATAGAATGAAGTATGTTCAGCAGTTTCCAACAATCCAAAACCTTTTTTGGTCAACCATTGGATATCTTCCTTTCATAGGACAACTGAAATATTAAAAAAGAAGTAAAACAAAGTTCCTCACAATGCTGCTGATTCTATCAGTACAAATTGATTTTAGAACTTACTAAGGATCATTTCTCTTTCAAGTAATGTAACATCTGCAGGAAGGTTTTAAGAAAAGAAAAAGTTTATTCAATATTCAGTGTATTTTTTTTTTCCATTTAAAATAACAGTTTATGTTTATACTGAATCAGTCTTTCTGGAGACCTGTAAAAACAGTTAGGGAAATTATATGTGGATAATATTTATTGCCCCTAAACCATCATATTTTATTCATACTCTGACTGAGTTTCTGCCCAAACAAATTTACAAGTAAAGGAAGAATACAAAAAGTTCAGATTATCACACCCTGGGAGATGAAGTTTGAATAACATATGTTAATTCATGCAGACTTACTAGAACAGGACAAAGAACTTTCATGAAATTCTTCCATATCTTCTTTGTCTAATCCTGTATGAGCTCCGTAAGGATGATGCACTGCAGCAGATTACAGGCAATATACTGAAGAGGGAGATGCACATTATTAGCTAAAGTAAGCTGAGCATTGCAGTGATAGAAGATGAAATATTTCATTTAAGTAATTACAATTTAAAAAATACTGGAATTGCTTTAACTAAAATATATTGTCCTCTGTTTATAGAGAAGTGAATGTAGGAAATATTATCATATTTAATATGATAGGAATAGGAAGAAATATCATATTTAACATGACAGGAATAGGAAGAACTAGACCACAGGATGGGGGGAGGGAGAGTGATTAGTCGCTGTGTTACAACTTTTATTTAGTATGATGCTTTGCTGTTTTGAATATCTTCAAAGTAGTTTAGGAGATCAAAAAAATACAATAGTATCTTTGCTAAACAAACTATCTTTACCCTTTATGCAGTTTGAAACACTAAAGAAAGGCAATAAGTAAAATCATTCTATGAATGTTAAGAGACAAAGATGGATACTGAATGATCAGAATATCATCAGAAGTACTTCAGTTTTTAAAGGACAGTAAGACATAATATTTCCCAATGTCACTGATGTCACTAATCCGAGTTAATAATGAAACAGTATTTCAAAATAGTCTTATACTGAAAAATTCTGCTTTCTAAAAATCAAAGACTTATTAGAAGACAGTTCTCTAGRCTGATCCTGAGTGACAATTCTTCAGAAGGGTACAAACAATCTTTTTCTTTGAAATTTTTACTTTTGTAAAGAAAACAAACGCCAAAATGTTTCAATTTGTATTCCGAATAATTTAATAGATTTTCACATCACATTTCACAGAATTTTCACATTTTCCTGAAATATGAATATTTTGGGGAATTTCCTCCCTCGGATATTTGGTAACAAATCAGCACTTTTAAATTTGTGAGCTGTGATAATATCAAAATATATTTGCAAATTTATTGTGGAAGACAGAAGATTGAACAAAATCTGTCAAAATATTTTTAGACCCATCATTTGTAATTTATTTCATTTACTACATGGACAATATTAGATCTGGTAGTGACAGACCCCAGATCAACTTACTTTAATTTGCATTTCTGTTCTGTGCAATACCTTTGCCATCTATTTCTTCATTAGGGTTAAATATTTAATAATGAAAGGTATTTATATATCAAGCAGATCAAGACAAACATCTAGTTTACATATARAAGAAAAAAAGTGTTTTGAAAGTTAAGAGCAAAAAAACTTTATGTTCTCCTCCCACTGACCCATCAGTCTAGCAACACACCTGAACAATTCTTTCTTTTACCCTTTTAACATGAATCTGAAGAAAGTTGAGAAGTTGAAAGTTCTTGAAGTTTTCATCATGGTTTTTGTTGTATCTTCTTTTTCTTTTTGGGGTATATACTATATTGTGCTATATTGTGCTTCAACATGTTGAAAGAGCTTATTATAACCTTTTGTTTCACATGCCATTCCTCATACAAGCCTTTTTATACAATTTGCTTATATGCTAGTACCACAAAACACTGCAAGAAAAATTCAGGCAGTGAAGGTCCACATCTTTGTAAAAACAAGGATTTAATTTTTTTGAGAAAAAAAAATGAGAATGACCAAATATTAAAAACAAATAGTCTACTCTGCTTTTTCTTTTCTGGAAAACAGAAGTTCTGTCATTTCTTTTATAAGCATACTACATATAAGGTCAAATACTTTTTAAAATATACTTGCAAATACTTACAAATAACATTCTGCTTTTTATTTAGCAGAAATACTATATGTTACATGGTAAAATGAGCATTTTTAGAGCACGGCATTACATTTTCATTAGGAAAGCTAATTTTTCAAATTTAAAACTGTATACCAAAACCAATCTGGAAATCCTTTAATTTCTATGCATGTTTATACATACGTATTTTCTAAAAAATATTGTATTAAATTGTTTACTCACATTAGCCCTAATTTACAGCAGACATGAATTAATCTCTGGTACTACCAAACTGTCAAGATATTTTTCAGGTTTTAAGACCAGCAGTTGCCCAGTCCCTTTGGACACTGTTTGCAAATTCTCTCTTTACCACTGGTATGACTCACTATATTGCACCAATTCAGCAAAGTTAGTTTACAAGGTGTTGTGAATTTTTAAATATTGTCAAAACTATACTTCCTTAGCTCAGAAATTTATGTCTTGACCTGTCATCTATTAACTATCTCTTTTGTCAAATATACACAATGATATACAATTATGGATATCAGACTTCAGAGAAATACTTCTGATATAAAAAAGTAATCACAGCACTGGTTATCAGTAGATTCCTAAATTACACATGGTATCATTACACACGGCTTGCATGAAATACGTATGTTTTTCTTCAGAGTAGTGTTAAAAAGTTGGACTATCATTTTCACTACTGTAAAGATCTATTCCTATTGTAGTGAATGATGTAAAGATAATTCCCACATTTATAAGATGGCGAGTGACTATAATGGTAATTAAAAATGGAGAATTTCTAAGATATTCTGCATTGCATACTAGCATGACTTTCAAATGGGAAGTTRAATTTAGTTGAATTTTATTTATATTATTGGGCTCATTTCATGAAGAAATTTGAGAAACTATGGTATTATTTTCAAAATTTAAAAATCAAGAGAAATAATTAGCCAATTTTTTATGCACATAGAAATCTGCACAATAAGCCAAAAGTTGGAACTGACATACTGTTATTAGCACATAAATGCAGGATGCAAAGAAGAAAGGGGAAGAAGGCAAATTAAGTAATTCATTTTCTTTGCTGTTTTAATTGCTAATAAAGGAAAGAGGCTTTTCTCACTACAAGTTGTTTCTTAAATGACAAGAACTCTTTCTTTGCCATTTTAGTAGTGTGACTGGCTGAGCCAGAGGAGTTACGCTGGAGTTGGAAGATTTAGTCAGAACCTGCCATTCATGAAGTTCATTCTATCTCCACAACGAGTATCACCTGCAGGTATTCACTGACTACCCTTCTCACTTTTGCACCCTCAGAAACACTACAGCCAGCCTTATTGGTCAGCTCTAAAAATGGCTCAACTGCAAAACTAATGTCAGTTATGATTCAGTCCTAATTTTGCCTGTCAACAGTCATGTTCAACATCCCAGATATTCCAACTTGTTGCCAAAATCATTTTGTAAATGAAATCTCTCTTTTGAAAATCACCATATGAATATGTCAACAAGTCATGAAATATTTTCATTATAAACCTTGAAGAGAAACTAAGCTCTAAAGCAACAGTTAAAAAATGTCTATTTCATTAGGCCTGAGTGTGAAATCTTACTGGAAAACATTTACTTTGGCAACTCCCTGTTCTGTTGGTGGCCCAAAAGTATCCTGACTAGACTATCCTGGTGGGAGGCAACACTAACTCCAGCGAGGAAGCTGTAGCAGATGAGCTAATCCTTTCAAGGATCACCCTAGAGCATGATTGTGCAGTGTGCAAGTACCTAGGCAACTGCAAGGTCATACTAAATTAGGAATTTATATACTACTTAAAAATAAAAAGTGGAAAACTCTATGCATGTATTATCATATTTACATAAGAATCAAAATGAGTCTTAGAAAACCCACATGAGAAGTGAATTATTCTAATAGCAGGGATAGATGTGAGATAACACATTGGAGAGAAGGTCCATYGACCTAATCACAAGCTTTCAAAAAAGTTCTTTTGTCATTTTAACCTTTAACCTTTTAACCACTGTGGGTCATTTTAATACTCAGCTGACTGCCCAACCTACTTGGCACCAATCTCAGTAAGATTCCTATAGTACACAGAAATCTATCATTTTTAAGACGTAAAGCATGTTCATAGTCAATTGCCTAAAACACAGAGGTATTATTTCCCAAATGAGAAACAGGTGGATGGGTGTGTGGGACACAGACCATTTCCATTTGTATGTTTAAGAGGATAAGCCCTAGACCATGACACAAAAGAAGGCTTCAGAAGTCCCATTAGAGCTTCTGATATATGTCCATGGAGGAAAATCTTCTCCTTGTCACCAGCATCTTAACCTTTCTTAACTTTATACAACCCAAACTTTCAGAGACCAATATGATTGCTAGAGACATGAAGGTCTCCAGAGCACCTGCCACACAAGTTCAGAGGTCAGCATAGAGAACAGAGTGGAAAAGGATCTGCAGTTTAAAATATTCCTCCTGAGATTTGTGAAAGAAAATATCTTTTTACAGTCATATCCCTCTAAGGATGACTTCAGCACCACGACACTCAAAGAGCTCGGATTATACAACTACGATTTAAGTTTTGTGAATCTAGTTCTTTTAAATATCCTGTGTATGAGATAGACTTTCTTCTTAGACAGATACATACAATAAACTCAAATGCCATGATTTATCCAAAGAAGCAATCTTTAACAGCAAAGAATATACAGCTGAGTGTCAAGATTCTAAATTCTAAAATCTCTAAAGAGATTTCTCGAGCACTCTGTCCCAAAAACAGAATTCACTTGTAAATTTAACATGTCACTTTGATGTAAAGTACCCAGAATCTGCAGATACTCTATGAATTTTAATAGCCTATCTAGTGTTACATGAAAAAAAAAAAAAAAAATCATAGTACAAAGCTTGCAATTTCACTTATTTGTGAATGTTTTTACTTATAACTCATTTTAAGTAGTTCTTTGAAAAACTTCTAAGTACATATACTCCGACAAAATTTTAAAAACATGATTTGAGGTTTTCTTGTGTGTTTTTTGAAGTTTTGGTTTTAAGTCAAACAGATCAAATACATGACCAAAGTAAACAATCTGTCAAAGTTTGAAATACAACTCCTTCCCTCTCTGCACCAAATCACCATACCACCAAAAGGATTAAGTGGTTTTTCATTATATATTGAGAAGGAAAAGATAGCTTTTCTACTTCTTTAAGATGAATTTTGAGAGTTCCTTCAACGCCCAAATGTGAAATTACAGAACTGCTGGCCAACGTATGTAACCTATCATTATAAACAGACCCCATGCCCAACAGTTACATTGCCACTGTAACTCCCATTTACAGAAATATCTCCAGAAGAAATACTGGGAACTGCAGAGCAGTGAGCTCAAATACTGTCCTTCCTTGGAAGACGGTAGTCTGTCCTTAAGTAAATAAAATTAAAAAAAAAAAAAAAAAAAAAGAGCGAGAAAGAGATCACTGAAAACACAGATGAACACAATCGTGTTGAGAAAGTGCCAGCATTGCATTTTGTAATAAAGCATCCTGCTTCATTAACCTACTGGAATTGCAGAAGTGGGGTGGTAACCATGCAGATAAATTCAGATCAGGATTTTCAAATATCTTTTGACAAGGCTATATGTGAAAGATGAAAATAAACTCAACTACTGAATGAAACTGAATTAAATTACTGAATTACTGAATTAGCTGAATTAAACTGAGTTTAATAAGGTCTGTTACTTGGGACTGGAAGAAAGGTCTTGTTAGAAACAGTAGGCTTGTTAAATGGGGAGGAGGGAAAAAAAGGAAGGTTAAAAAACGGCAGTGCTCAGGTGCCACACTGAGGATGTAAAGAGTCAAATGCAGGGGTCCTCACAGTTTCATGCTGGGACCAGCGTTATTCAGTACCTTCTTAAGTGACCTGGAGAGCAGAAATGTGCAACCTCCAAATTTGCAGATGCAAATGATACAAGTGCTGCAAATGATACTGCTGCACCCACGGCAAGGAACTATGGAAGGATCTCAAGCATCTTGTAGGAAAGAATCAGTGCAAGGCCATGATGAGATGCAACTCGAACAGTTACAGCTCAGAAATAAGATCTCATGGTCAGTTCCGGCAGCTCTCTGAAATCATCAGCTTAATGTGTGGGGTTTTTAAAAGCCAAGAAAATGCTGGGTCTTACCAGGAAAAACACTGAAGAGGAAAGGCACTTTCTTGTTGCTATAACATATATTTGTGCATCCATGTCTTGCATGTTGTAGATTAAATCTTAGCATCTCAGGAAGAAGGTAGTGAAGTTAGTGAGCACGAGAGAAGGGCAGCTGAAATGATATCTGTGAGTGCAAAAAGACTAGATGCATCAGACGCATTCAGGGACAGAAAGTCTGTAAGTAGCTATGGAAAAGGAGCAAACAGGGAAATTCACTGCCAGTCTGAGCCCTCCTCTTCCAGAAACTGAAGAAGCACAAGGCAAAGGGACTGCAGGAGCAGTTAGACAAGTGGACTCTCCACGAGTCAGCATCTCCTTTTGCCTCTGTGGGAGAAAGAGCACTGGAAGGGGATGGGTTGAATCTAGCACTGGTCTGACCCAGGCAAGCATTTATACTCATGTATGGTTTTCCCAGACAAGAGAATATAAGAAGGGCATTAGCTTTATCTACTAATGCTTTGACACACTATTTCCACAAGCAATGCACAGATTTGTTACAGGGCAATACAGAAAAAGATTAAGTAATACAATTAAAAATGTAAGAGAATTCTGTAAGATTATCCCCTGAGAGAAAAGTCCTTTCTGAAATTTTGTTTGCTATCTTAATCACATATTTTTCTTACTGAAAAATGACTAGCCTTCAAATCTTAGTATCTTATTTCTAAGCAACAATTACTCAGTTCAATTAGGTGGTAGTTAGTTTTCTTGGCCAATTTGGGACAATCTAAAAATCTTTGTACTGGATAACAGAGATATTCGCATTCACAGTATAAGTAAGTACTTTGTTCTTAATTAATGCCTGYTGCTGTACATACTAATCAGTTCTATTCTACTCCAACTTCAATTGAAAGATCTCAAAAACTGCTTGTCTGTGTGAATATTAAGAAGCTGAAGAATCGCCATATTCAGTTTTTGTGTTAAAAGAATTTGAACCACAAGACTAAAACACAGTGTATACCTGCTACTTTCTAATATTTTAGTTTTTTGGATACTAAAATCAGAGAGAAGCACTTTTCATGGAATTACCTCACTTCTGTCTAAAATATGAGAGGAGCTGCAGATAATCCATTTTGCCTATACTCTCACAGAAACCCTGGCCATGAAAAAGACACACACCTTACTCAGGTCTCACTCACACCTGAAATACAAAGGCAACAGCAGAAGTGCTTTAAGAAGTAAAACATAGGTGCTTAACTTTAAAAGGATTTATTTTGCACTAAAGATTTAGAATAGTCAGGGGAAGTTTTTTTTTGGGGGGGGAGAAGGTTCCATGAAATGCTCATATTAAATCACACTCCTGCCAACACACATGAAGTCACGTCTTCATTATTCAAAGCTCTACCAGGTTGAGGTAATGCATATCACGAGCATGTATTTCAGAAAGTTTTATGGATGAATCAGCACAGCAATTTGCTTGACACTCCAGAGGCCAGAAGAAAAAGCCCCAGTAGACTAAGTTAATTAGCAGTATGGGCCATTTAATGTATGGGTGGGAGCAGGGAGAGACCATGCTTCAGCCCATTTGGAGCCTTGGAGCATGTAACACTATTTTCTGTTCACTTATCCTGTTCTTCACATATATCAGAGTAACTGTGCTGTTGCTGTAAACAAAAGACATAAATTTTACATAACAACATGAATTTTACAAGTACACTACAATGTTACAGTGTAAGTTTACTGCTAATAATTAGCATTTACTGTAAACTGAAAGGAAAGATTGCTAATACTCTGATTACAGATAAGCACTCAACAGAATGAAAATAAGCAGATAGAAGGACTTGTCAAAATTAGGATCATAGATTGCTGTTAACATCAGTACTTCTCTTTCATTATTTTCATTTACTACCAAAGATAATTATTAAAAAAAAAAAAAAAAAAAAAAAAAAGTGATGCAAGGGTCATGCACTATAGTTCTTCTAATTTGGAAGGAGGGTCTCTATATCAAAAATATATGCATTTGTTTTAATAGTAAGGATTTTTTTTTCTCTCAGTCAGAATTAAAGCTAACAGCTTGCCATAAGGACTGCTGTGTGTTCTCTGGAAAGGATTTGAAAAGCTGAATAAATAGAAATGGATCCCAAATCAGCCTATGCCTGAGGATTCCCATATTCTTTTATCTTTTATCAGAATCTAAGAATTAGGTGAGAAAAGACACACTCAAAATTTTTACACTTTCCTGGTGATCCTAGTTATTACAATTGATCAGGAATGAATGACGTTCAACATTTCACAATATAAAGTACACTGTATTTTAAAGGATTTTCACCATAATCCACCTGCATGTAATCTGTGTAAGGCTTGTTAAATATTTAATAGGACTTTGGAGCACCATGATATATAAGGTCAGATGTAGGCTTGTTAACTGCTTCTAAATATTGAGAATGTTTTATAAAGTGAGAGTAACAGAAGGCAGTGGACATAATGAGGAGGACTTACTTAAATATCACATGTTGGAGCCTGACTTCACTGTCTGTAAAACACAGATACAAAACGAAAATACAAATCTCTCAACAAGCCTGAATATCTTACAGAGCTGTTGACCCTTATATGACTGATACTTATATCCTTAAATCACAGAATCACAGAATATTCAAGGTTGGAAGGGACCTCTAGAGATCATCTAGTCCAACCTTCCTCCTCAAGCAGGCACACCTATAGCATGTGGCACAGGGTGGCATCCAGGCGGGTTTTGAAGACCTCCAGAGTAGGAGACTCCACAGCCTCCCTGGGCAGCCTGTTCCACTGCTCTGTCACCCTCACAGTAAAAGAAGTTTCCCCTCACCTGGAGAYGGAACTTCCTGTGCTCCAGCTTGTGSCCATTACCCCTCGTCCTGTCGCTGGCCACCAATGAAAACAACTTGTYCCCTTCCTCCCTGCATTCTCCCTTCCTGAACTTATACACATTAATCAGATCCCCTCTCAGCCTTCCTTTCTCCAGAGAAAACAGGCCCAGCTCACTCAGCCTCTCCTCATACGAGAGATGTTCCATTCCCTTAATCATCTTAATTGCTTTTCTCTGGACCCTGTCGAGAAGCTCCACATCCCTCTTATACTGGGGAGCCCAGAACTGCACACAGTACTCCAGGTGCGGCCTCACCAGAGCTGAGTAGAGGGGCAGAATCACCTCCCTTGACCTGCGGCAACACTCCTCCTGATGCAGGCCAGGATCCCATTGGCCTTCTTGGCCACCAGGGCACTGCTGCCTCATGGCTAACTTGGTGTCCACCAGGACTCCCAGGTCCCTCTCCGTGGAGGTGCTYTCYAG
Source organism: Nothoprocta perdicaria (assembly GCF_003342845.1). Taxonomy (NCBI): domain Eukaryota; kingdom Metazoa; phylum Chordata; class Aves; order Tinamiformes; family Tinamidae; genus Nothoprocta; species Nothoprocta perdicaria. The sequence continues at coordinate 1,572,795 of NW_020454139.1, read as the reverse complement.
CAGGTCRAGCCCTAATCTGTCCTGGTGCCTGGGGTTATTCCTGCCCAGGTGCAGGACCCTGCACTTGTCCTTGTTGAACCTCAKGAGGTTCCTCTCTGCCCARCTCTCCAGCCTGTCCAGGTCCCTCTGAATGGCAGCACAGCCCTCTGGAGTGTCGGCCACTCCACCCAGCTTGGTGTCATCTGCAAACTTGCTCAGGGTGCATTCCATGCCCTCATCCAGGTCATTGATGAACAAATTGAAGAGCACTRGGCCCAGTACTGACCCTTGAGGGACACCACTGGCCACAGGCCTCCAACTGGACTCGGCCCCATTTATCACCACCCTCTGAGCTCTGCCATCCAGCCAGCCCTCGATCCACCACACCGTGCACTCATCTAGTAAAGTTTTGTTTTCAGCAACAAAATTTAAATGCAAAATATTCCCACCTTCCTAGTTCTGCACATGCTAAATTTCACTGCTGTGTGTTGAACTGCACCATGTTCATATGATTTTCAACGAGTGTGGACAAGATGAGCCTGTCCAGTTAGTTTAATTACAGGTATATGCTCCTCTGAGCATTGGGTGCGGTTGCTGAATTAGGCATTTTTGGTAAACAGAGGAGAGGAGAGGAGAGGAGAGGAGAGGAGAGGAGAAAAGGGAAAAGGGAAAAGGGAAAAGGGAAAAGGGAAAAGGGAAAAGGGAAAAGGGGGAAAAGGGAAAAGGCAAAAGAGAAAAGAGGGAAAAGGGAAAAGGGAAAGGGGAAAGGGGAAAGGGGAAAGGGGAAAGGGGAAGAGAAAAAGAAACCTGCAAACACTTTACCAGTTCGGTTTCTTAGATAGTTGTACAGATTAGAAACTGAATTAACTATGAATTAGTTCATAGGCTCAGACTCAGAAGTTAAGGTTAGTTTTTTTTCTGCTTGATGTCCTTGAAACACTTGTTCAAACTGGAGTTATCCTTTAGCCCAAAAGCACCACACACTGGATCAATACATGTATACTGTCATTTAGAAATACAATGAAAACATTTTGATGATATAATCCAAATCACATAAGCTGTGATTCTGTGTGTTACATTAAAATTTTTCCCTTATTTGAACTCTGGCTGGTTTAGCATAAAATTAGTATATAGAGCCAATGTACCAGTGTTTATGAATCAATATTCTTTTGTCAGTAGGGAAAAAAAATACAAGTCTCTTGTCCACTGATGTAGTCTTAAATGTTGTGACTGAAAATATATCACAGTAAGGCTTCAATATTTATAATTAATATCCTGAAATTTCAAGTAGGTCTCACTTCCTCTCAGGCAGAGACTGAGGAACAGAGACTCATATTATCCCAGCACACAACACACAGGAATCCATCACCTAAGGACAGACGGAGAAACTCCTTTCCGGTTGTTCCCAAACATTGTTTCACAGACTCTAAATAGCTATCATAAATTAGGTTTCTTGAGTGCTCAAACTGACACTAAGTTTTCATTAGAACATTCTGACAGACAGAATTATTATCAGTTGCTCTATGTGTTCTTGTACTAATGATATCTTGGAACAGGACTAAACTCATCCCCATAATTCTGGAAACATATATATATTAATATTTCCGAAACATAAATGTCTACTGGAAAATAATCAATGGCAAAAACAGAATTTAAGGCAGCGCATAGACATTAGGGATTTCAAGGGGAACTATATGATATTAAGCAAATGAGAAACATATAAGAAAAAGGAGAAAGTAAATAATATTTAAAATAAAAAAGGTGTTCTATATGACTTTATCATACTCTCTTTATTTGAAGTAATACGTTTACAGTGTAATGAGAGGTTCAATAACTTGTTAGATATTTATTTTCTGGAGTGAGAATTGTGGCTTGCTGATGWATTACTGGACAACTGTGATATCCTTCTTCTATACCTGGGTCCATGAACAAACTGAAAGATAATTTCAGCACCTGAAAAAGTGTTTTCTGAGGGTGCTAGCTGTAGAACCTCCAATAATATACACAAGTTGATCAAATTTCTATAGGAAGCAGGCTACAAATAAAGGAGAGAAAATGGACATTCCCAAAGCTGGAAGTAGCTTTCCCTTACACCAAGGAAGATTTTTGAAGTACTGCTACTTTCTCCTTATTGTCCTTCATTTATAAACATTATCTTGCCTTTATAAACATTACCAGTCCACTGACTATCACCATATGTCACTGTTATATGCTTCTCTTTGTGTGTTTTTGAACAGGCTGGTCTTTACAGCACATGTGTGCCTCTGCTCTACTTCTTTCAACATGTTTTCTGATGCCTCACCCAGTTCATACTGAAGTGGTCACTTGTGTTCATTGCCTTTAACTGCTTTTTGTTCCCCCAAACCTTTCACAGAACAAACTTGTATTTCCTTGTGGAGTCTTAAGGGAAAGCACATGAACTCAATGTAGCCTATCCCTTGGATAGTAATTGTGCACCTTTCCTTCTTCAGAGGAGGTTGATGTTTGAATTCAGTTTCTGAGAGGTCCACGTTCACCACCACTAGCATCATTATATGTCTGACCAAAATCTTTGTTTTTTCTTTTCCAACACAATTTTGGAAACTAAGGTTAGAGTGAAATTATGGACAATATACATGCTTCCCATCTGGCAATAAGAATCAGTCATTATCATTAAACCAATCTCCCCTTTTCAATTTATTAATAATTAACATTAGTCTCATTTTGAAAGTTATTATTTTACAGGGTAGTCTTTTCTAGCTTTGTGGGCCATGTTTTCATGGACTTCAGTGTTATCAGAGCACACTTGAAAAAAGAGCACAAGCCCTCAGGGCTGGGCACAAGGTAAAGCTGACTAAAGGAAGCGTCTTTGCCTTACAGAGCTGGCAAGGAAAGGAAAAAGAAGGTTGCGGCACACACAAAGGGACTAATAGTTCACCTACCTTTGCAGCAGCACTGACTGCACTGGATTTGAATGTATGTCTTCATTCAATGAGCAATATACATATATCCAATATACAATATATATCTCTCTACAGATGGCTGAACAAAAGTTGAAGATTTTTTTTTTAAATATTAATTTTACAGGTCTTTCCTAAACATCACTTTCTTGTTGCTATAGTTATAAAGTACTTAAATTCGGTGGATCACCTTAGATAGGCCACAGAGGTCAGAGAGTGTTAGCACCTTGAACAGCTCCAAGATCATAATCATTTCCTTTTAAATCCACTGTATTATTCTTTGGAACACTCCCAAAAGCATATTCCAAGATCATCCTTTTTTTTTTTCCCCCTCATGAAACAGATCCAGGAAAACTTTCAATTTTAGCATCGATMTTAAGAGATCTCTTAAGAGATGCTAAAATTGTACTAAATTTGTACTAAAGGCTACACAATTAAGCATTTTCCTTTGTGGAAATCTCCAATTCAACTCCATGATCTTCATCCAAGAAAGGCTTCTTATATTGCTTGTAAGAAATACTCTTCTTTGTTATTGATTTTGGTTTTGCTTTACAAAATAGGGTTAATCCCTATTCAAAAGTTAGATTAATTAGGGGCTTGTAGTTTTACTTACGCAAGACTCATGGAAAATGGCATAACACTATTGCCATGAAAGCCTGTGGTTTTGCATACTTTAAAACTAGCATTTGTTGCATCAAAGCTCCAGGTGATTCAACCCATGACAGAAAAGTCTGAGGAGGGAGCTGGCTGATGTCACTGCAAGACCACTCTCCATCACCTTTGAAAGGTCATGGTTATCAAAAGTGCCTGCAGACTAGACGAAATCGAATATCACTCAAGTTTTCAAAGAGGGCAAGAAAGAGGACCTAGGAAACTACAAGTCAGTCAACCTCACCGTGATCTCTGGAAAGCTGATAGAACAGCTCACCCTTTCAAAGGACACTCTTTCAAAGCATGTAAAGACGGTGATCAGGAAAAATCAGTATGGATTTACAAAGGAGAAATCATGCTTAACCAACCTGATAGCCTTCTGTGACAGAACAACATGCTGAGTAGACAAAGGAAAAGTCAAGTCTTTATTGATTTAAGAAAAGCTTTCAACACTGTCTCCCACAATATCCTCATAAGCAAGCTAAGTATTGTTCAGCAACTTCTTCAATGACCTGGATGAAGAGAGGTGACTGCATCCTCAGCAAATTTGCTGATGATACAAAAATGGAAGAAGTGGCATTTAGCAAACAGAGCTGTGCCACAATCCAGAAATACTGTGACRAGCTGGAGAGATGGGCAGAGAGAAACTTCATGAAGTTCAACAAAGGAAAATGCAGAGTGCTGCATCTAGGCAGGAGTAAGCCATTGAACCAGTACAGTTGGGCATTGACTAGCTGGGGAGCAGCTCTGCATAAAAGAACCTGGGTGTCCTTGTGAACAAGAAATTAGCAAGCCAGCAGTATGCTCTTGTGGCCAAGAAGACTGAAGGTGTCCAGGATTACCTACAAAATGCATTAGGCAGAGTACTGCCAGCAGGTCCAGGGAGGTGATCTTTTCCCACTATTTAGTCCTGGTATCTGCAGTACTGTGTCCAGTTCTGGGTTCCTCGATATGASAGCGACATGTAGCAATGGGAGTGAGTCTAGCAGAAGACTACTAAGTTTAATAAGCATCTACGAGCATCTCCCTTAAGAGAAAAATGTGAGAGAGCGGGGCCTCTTTAGTTTGTATAGMTTGAGGAGGTAGTATTTTCAGTGTGTATGATAAATATCTGATAGGAGGATGTAAGCAGGACAATGTCTGTTCTCTTGCTCAATGATAGGAAGAGAGGCAGTTGGCACAAACTGAAACACAGGACATTTGATTTGAATCTAAGATAAAACTTTATCATGTGGGTGACAGCAGTGCAGATTGCCAGAGAGACTGTGAAATYCCCATCTCTGGAGGCATTTGAAAACTGACTGGATGTGCTCTTGAACAATGTGCTTTAGGTGACTAAGTAGAGAGTTTGAACAAGATGATTTCCAGAGGTCCCTACCAACCTCAGCCATATTTTTATTCTGTGAAATGCAATTTACTTTTATTCCTGTGAAAAAATAAAGTCTCAGGTTCTTTTGACTTTCATGCAGTTTCATAAGAGATTAATTTAGCCCAATCTCTACACAGAAAGTGGGACACTGAGATCATGAAACTCAAATATATTATATCGTCTTCTTTTGAAAAGCAGATGGACAATTATCAGACTTTATTTGAAGGAGTCAGAATTCTATGAAAGTCACATCTTTTCCTTAGGCATTTTGCTTTTTAATAAATTCACTGGATTATACTAGTATTCCTGCTTYTTTTTTCCTCTATTAAACAACAAAATAAACACACATTTTGACTTTATTAACCAAGTACAGTTTAAGAAATTCTGTGACATTATTTAGTGAAMATTCCTAGTCCTTATCAAAATACAATATGATTTGTCATAAGTAAATCACAGATTTTTCACTGATAATTTTAGGTGATGGCAATGGTTAATTTTTTTTTTACATTCTAATATTATAAAAAATACAGACTTGCATAGCAAGTCTCAAGGAGCAGCAACCTTTTTGCACATGAAATATCAGGAAATAATTAGCCACCAAAAAAATTTTGTTCAATATTCACCTCTAACTTAGGGACAATAATAAAAAGACATAATGTACTGCTTGAGTAATTAGAGATGGCAAGTCGTATGGGAAAGTTGTACGGGAAAGAATTTCAAGGAGATAGGTGACAGAGGCTACCCTCAGTGTCCCGTGGGAAAAGGAGCATCAACAGGGCATAATGACCTCTCAGTTGCACAGTCACATGCTTGGGCCAGGCTGTCACTACACCTGGACTTTGAATCAAGGCTAGCAATGAGCCCAGTAGACTCACTGCACATGTGTATAGAACTTAAGAACTACATTTAGTGCCCTTTCAGTGTTCTTCACCATGGTTTGATGCTCAGCAGTGCTGGAACTCTCCTGCCTTATTATTGCCTTGAATAAATCACTGTTTAGATGCAGAAGTAATGCATAATATTGAGCTTATACTAGTGCATTTGGTTTGCATGTCCATCCCTGTCAGCAGTCCAGGTGGCATCCCCCCATCAGCTCTTACACAAGTGATAGCTAGGCACATATGTACTTAAAGTGATGGAAACTGTGGCTGTCTGTCCAAGCCTTTCTTCACCTGACTGTTGAGCACATAATAAAACAACTTACTAGGTTGACTACTTGTTCTAGTAAACATAGTTTAAGGCCTGCAAACAACCTTCTCGATCCTAAAAAAGGGATCCCAGTTTTGAAAGAAAAGTTCCCTGATTATAAAAAAAAAAGTGTAAAATCTAATAATCTATAGATAAAGGCCAGGAAGGTCTATCATCTAATCTGAAGTCATGAAAGACAGGTCATACTATGTCATTCATCAACTATCTACCTACTCTGTCTGAAATGTGAGCCTATCATTAAGAAGAACATTTCATCCTCATTTAAAAAAGTTTAAAGCCATTAAAAGGTATACTATTAAGGGAGTTTTTTCCTTACTAAATTCCACATTTAATAGCAAGAAAACATTTTTTAACTGCTTACATGATGTAAGAAATAAAAAACTGTGGACTGCTGATCAGAGAGTGCTAGGACAGCATAGCGCATGATGCTATGCTGACTCAAACTGCTCTAAGAAAATCAACCCAAGCAGCCCAGTGATTCAGCTTGACTGTTTACAATCTTAGCTATTTCTGAAACTTCGATCTTGCATGTCAGCTTCTCTGTAAATATGCTCTAAGTCATGTAAGCAAGTTTGGAAATTCTGCCCACTTTTCTTCTAATGTATTTGATATGCTAGGGTTGATATAAATCTCTAGGAACCTCAACATACTTGAATTAAATTCTGAAAGTGCATGAAATCCATTGATGGATCAAAATCATGTTTTTACATGATTCTAAAGGCATTCAAAGGGCTTTTGACCATACGAGATTGGGATATAAGACTAATTCTGAAGTCTCACTGTACAGACACTGGGAACTTCTCTAGGAATTTTAACAGGCTTTAAATCTGTTACTAGGCAACTGATAGCCAAGTAGGAAAAAATGTTATTTTTCTACTTTTAAAATTCCAGCAAGATTATTAAAAGGGTAGAGAAAAAATCGTAAGTCTTTAGCAGTACTTCCTGTCAGTGAATGGGTGTGCTTTATCATTTATCATTTGCTAAATGTAAATGTAAAACACAGCAGCTTCCTTAGCACTTAGTTTTACATATTCCCTGTAAATTCATTTTTTAATTCCTCATACTATATCTATTATAATTATAATGTCTAAATATTTTTTATTTGAAATGAAGCTTAACTCATAATGTCTAAATTTTTTTTGAGTTAAGCTTCATTTTAACTACTTTTGTTGAAGGATTCCTCTCTCAAGAATCACAAGTACCTTATGCAAACAGATAAAATAATAATTATAAAAATTGATGTTATTCTAATCAATTGACGTGGCCACAGTAAACATACCTTTCCTAGCACTTCTTTCCCTATCACTTAAAGAAGTAGTCTTTTCTGGTATGTTTAGTCTAGGTCTGCTAAATCAGTTAGAATCTGCAAGTGTCTGCATTGAAATGTCATCTCTGATTCTTTTTCTACTTTGTTCCTTTTTTTTTTTTTTAATATATAGTCTAAAGAGTTAACACAAAAAGCTTTATCCCAGGGAGATCACCTCAGATTAAGCATTTAACTAGTTCACTTTTATAGCACAGTTGGTCATCCTATGACTACATTTCTTTACCATTCCTGCCCTAGATAGATGCCATAAATGTCCAGTAATTAAAAACAGTGAAGGCCAAACCCAAGGAAGTAATTGCTACCAGTCCAGTACAGGTGGCTACCTACAGGAATAACAGCATTAATTGTTCTGCTGTAGGGTTCAACTGGAAAGTTGAATTCAACTTTTTCACTTTGTGGCCTAAAAGTTACCAGAGAACAGACACAATGAGCATAGGCTGCACAGGTTCCACAAAATACACCGGTTCCGCAAAATATTCTTCAGTTTTCATTACAGTTTTTTTCCAGTCCTGTTCAAATTATTCATTAACGAGCTGGATGAAGGCATGCAGTGYTCCCTCAGCAAGTTTGCTGATGATACCAAACTGGGAGGAGTAGCTGATAGCTCTGAGGGCTGTGCTGCCATCCAGAGGGACCTGGACAGACTGGACGACTGGGCACTGAGAAACCTCATGAAGTTCAACAAGGGCAAGTGCAGGGTCCTGCACTTGGGGAGGAATAACCCCAGACACCAGGACAGGCTGGGGACTGACCTTCTGGAGAGCAACTCTGCAGAGAGGGACCTGGGCATTATGGTGGACAACAAGTTGACCATGAGGCAGCAGTGTGCCCTGGTGGCCAAGAAGGCCAATGGGATCCTGGAGTTCATTAAGAAGAGCGTCTCCAGCAGGTCGAGGCAGGGGATTGTCCCCCTATACACAGCCCTGGTGAGGCCACATCTGCAGACTGYGTCCAGTTCTGGACTCCCCAGCACAAGAGGGATGTGGAGCTGCTGGAGAGAGTCCAGCGCAGGGCTACGAGGATGATCAGGGGCCTGGAACATCTGCCCTATGAGCAAAGGCTGAGAGAGCTGGSCCTGTTCAGCCTGGAGAAGAGAAGGCTGAGGGGGGACCTGATCAGTGTCTATAAAYACCTCAAGGGAGGCAGTRAGGAGGAGGGGGCGGCCTCTTCTCAGTGGTGGACAGTGATAGGACTAGAGGAAACGGCCACAAACTTAAGCACCAAAACTTCCACAGGAACTTAAGGGAACATTTCTTGACAGTGAGGGTGCCAGAGCCCTGGCACAGGCTGCCCAGAGAGGTTGTGGAGTCTCCTTCTTTGGAGATCTTTAAAACCCGCCCGGATGCCGCCCTGTGCCCCGTGCTCTGGGTGACCCTGCATGAGCAGGGGGGCTGGACTAGATGGTCTCTGGAGGTCCCTTCCAACCTTAAGGCCCCTTCCAACCTATGATTCTATGATTCAAACATATCAAACATATTTGTTAGAAACACATGTATTTGATCATAAGCTCATTTTAAGTATTTGATGAATGTTATTGATACATTCGAGGAGTGATATGAAAGGAATTATGAAGAATTTTGTAGAATAAAAACAGTCAGGGCATCTCCTATCTTTATCATATTTGGCTCAGTGACACACTGTAAAATGTTCCCACCAACAAGAATATCTAGTGAAGGCGTAGGATCCACAAATACTTTTTAGAACATAATCTAAGGGACATGTTTAATCAATATTTTCTTTAGCACTGATTCTCAGTTTCTTGATAATTTTGTCATTTCTCTTCAAAGAACTTCATAATTTTAATATTCGATGCTTTCAGTTATAAAAACTGAATTATATAGTTCCTATTTCATAGTTAATAACTATGTTAACATTTGATATTTAAATAGCAAAAAAAAACTTTTAAAAATACTTTAAGTGAATCTTTTGAAAATTCTTTTGTTGTTCATAGTCTTTCTCCTTATACCCAATGCATTTCTTTCAGTTTGGAGAATAAAAAAATAAACTTTTAATTTATTCTTTTGTGTCCATTTGCTTTGAGCAGTGACATTCAAAGGTGCCACATCTGTACTTTCAGCATAAAGTCATTTTGCTGTCTAAAGTGTCTAATCATTTTTATTTTCTTAGAGTATCCTGAAGCTGAGGCGTCAGATTGTTGTTAAGTCAATATCATCTATTTAATACCGTATTACAAACTCAGAGCTAAGATGTCTTTCCTCCCTCTTCCCTCCATAGAAGAGACTTTATACTTCTATTTAAATAATATTTAAATTTCATTTGCTATTTTATTGCCCAATCTTTCAACTTTATGTTGAAGCCTTTTGCAGTCTTTCACACTTACTTTCAATTTAACTAACTTAGTAGCTGACATACTTAGTCTCCTAATTACACATAATCCTTTCTGAATCATTAGAAATTATGCAGACCTGAAAAACTCCACTGATCATCTTGCCATGTTGTGGAAATTTACCATTTAACCTGAACTGATTTTTGTTTCTCAGTCAAATATTTGTTTAKTCAAGGACCTCCCCTTTTGTGAACCTATTTTCAGTATTATTAATTGGTGAGGGCTTTTACCACTGACCAAGGTAAATGGTTACACAACAGATTTAAATGTTTCTAAAATATGCAGTATGTGCCTTCATTTTAAAATACTCTAATAAAAATAATAATGAAAACCAAACGTTATGGAACCTCTCAAGTCCTAAGTTATTAAACAGATTACAAAACAAAACATTTTTTAACTTGGCAAATCACATCTCTCTATTTTCCTTTTTCTCCATCTTTATTACAGATTATATATATGGACTTGGGACAATTTAAAATGATCTAAGTTTCCTTTACATCAGTTCCAGAGTTTTAACTGAACAATTCTCAAGAGGAAAACCAAACCAAACATCTGCAAACTCTTGCAAAAATAGACAATACTAGCAAAGCTCTGAGAAACTTATTTTTAAAAATACATGTAGTACGCATAGGCTGAAATTTTGCTTCCTGAGAAATTGAAAGGCAGAACAGCTCCTTCCAGAGGGATTCAGGAGCTCTACCCCAACTGGGTGAGGTGCTTTGGATATCCATATTTCACTTGCCATCTTTAACTTCACTCTTTTCACATCCATCATTTCCCTTGAAACAATTCTGTGAAGGGACAACTGCTATGCCATTCTCCGTCCATGACTGACAGGTTGTCTAGATAACTTTTTTTCTGAGTCTACTCTGTAAGTGGATAAATTAGATAACCATAACAGTGTAAAAAAAAGCAAGTCTTGTTGAAAAGCAGTGTTCAAAGTACTGTGCTCTAACAGCAAATATGACTGTTAATAAATGATTCTATGTTATGGTGAATCTAAGGCTGCTGTTTGCTTTTACAGAGGCACCAAAATCAAAGATAGTATTTTATTTTGTATTTTTTTGTGCAAAACCAAGATCTCTAACTCTTCTAAGGAAAAACAAAATAAGTTTGAGTATAACTATTAAGTCCACAACCTGTATCAGCCAAACCCACCAAACTTTACCAAGCAAAACCATATGTATTTCCTTTCTGAATGGTTGGCTAAAATCCTTTAAGATATGAAGATCATGTTTATCTATACAGAAGATATGGATCACATTATCTATACAGATCACATTATCTATACAGAAAGTTAACTCTACAAACTGTCAGATAAAAAAAACAAAGCATTGCACAAAAGTTAGTGCATTTAGTAAATTAAATGTTCGTTTCAAATTCATGAGAGCTTAGCTATGTTAAAGCACTTTGCCCAATTTATGTAGTTTTTCTTCCCCCCCAACCCCTTATACAGGAATTCTTGGGCAAAAATTGAACAGAAACATAAGCTTATCTCATTCTACTTTTCAAGTTCAAAAAATCCATCAATGTCCACGAAAAACATTAATTGTATTCAACATGTCCTACTTCCCAACATTCACTCCAGATGTTAAGAGAAAAATAGGATTAGAAGAAGTAGGATTGATGAAGACACTATACAAAGAAAAGTTCAAGGAATCCCAACAGTAAATAGCCTCAGTGGTAGAAGAGAGTAAGCAGATCACAGTGGCTATATTTTGACAATATGAACATAATTAAGGGAATTGAATGGCTACATAAAGCCAATRCTTTGAGAATACAGGCTAAATACTGCAGTAAGAATTAGAAAGTTGCATTGAAATATATTTGGAAGAATCATCATCTCATAAAGCAAACGATTCTGAAGATTTCATTGTCTCTTATTTCTTCAGACTGAACAGTAYTATTGATGACAGTACTTGCAAAGAAACCATGAATATGACTGGGGGAGTCTGGACTTAAATGTACCATTAAGAACACTTGATAATCTTCAATAGTCTATTTCCTACTTATTATATGGTCTAAGAAAGGTATACACATTTRCAGCTCTTGAAAGTAAACTGAACTACAGTAAGTTATTCTCTGCTACTGGAGAAGCTGAATGATACTCATTGGCAAATCTTCAGGTATCGAATGCACCATAGTTATTCATAAATAGTATCTTAGCAAAAAATTCCATCACTATATATGACAATCATTTCCTTGGTGTATTTCAAAAACATCAATATTTGTTTTGCTTTAACAGGTTGTTTCATTACTCAAAAGTATTCATTTCTGTTGTTCTACCCTTCTTTCTTAACGCTTTTGCAAGCATCTCTCAGGAAGAACTACAAGATTCCTGTAAGTTTTAACTAAAAGGCACTTTAGAAAAATCAGGAGCTCTAATCATACTTAAATCATACTTGAATCATACTTAAAAATTTCTATAAAGAGGTAATGCTGATCTGAAAGAACTGCTTTCACCTCAGGACTTAGCTCTTAGCACTTACCTCATACTAAGCTCTGTAAGTATTCACAGTGTTTACTCCAAGAAAGAGGCTGTTTAGGTATTTCAAATGAGTGATTTATAATCTCTCCCGCTTGAAACAAAATGAAAGAGAAATCAGTTCATCACTTCCCTACCCTTTCACTTCTAATGCTTCTTTTAATTGTACTTCCTTCGTTTTGCTTTTAATATCGTGAGTTCTTTGTTATGGAGGTTTGTGACGGCTATACAATGATATTGTATAGCATTATATATGCTATATATATATGTATAGCATTATATATATTACAATATGATATTGTAATGACTGCATTACAATGATACAAAAACGTTGCAACAATCAGGTATGGGAAATAGACTTTCAGTTTAGAAATGCTGGCTAAATTGCTCAGCATAGACTGCAAAGCAGATCTCACATAAATTAAATCCCRTAAAGAAAGGGGTAAAAAGAAGTGCTAAAAGCTAACAAAAGGACAATTTTGTTTTGTCAAACAACACATAAACAGTAAAGGTCAAACTTCCAAAAACAACAATTGAGACTTTTGCCCGAAATATGGAAGTCTTCATGCTTATCAATTTTCTTTAGAATTGATTTCTACATTACAAAATTTGCTATACAAAATTTAAGTTCTTGTTCTAAATCTGTTAGTGTGTGTATGTCTACATATGTATGTATATGCTCCCTCTCTCTATGTGTGTGTATATATGTATGCATATATATGCAAAACTGTTATCAGGCGTCATGAGAATTGTTGTTCAGCTTTGGATAATCTTCTGTTCCAAAATGGCTCTCAAAACAGAAGGATCTAAGATAATCACAATAGCAGAAAGTATTTAATGAGCAATAACTACACAGTTGCACTACCTTCTCTTTGTCCTCTTTATTCCAAATCCTTTCCTTCCCCAGATGTACAGTTTACACATGCCTATCAGTCAAGAAATAAAAAACAGTCCAGAAATAAACTAAAGGAGAATTGTGATTTTACCTGTTATTTCAAAAAATATAACATTTCAACCATTGCAGCATTTTTCTATATAATTCCTATGTAATTGGATTATAGATATGTAGAAATATTTATCTAAAATTTCATTATTTGCCCCTTACAACAGCAAGCTAAAGACTCCAGGGGATACAGGATGATTATTACATTATGTAGGTTACATTTACAGCATTGACATTCAGAATGCAAAAGGGGTAGCAGTCAATTTTTAGTGCACTCCAACAGCAGATTTTGTTCCTACTTATTGTGGTAGCACAACAAGTACTACAAGTCACTTCACCATGAACTGACTTACCCTTTTTTTGGTGTAAAAGTGCTTATCTTTACAGGAGTTACTTATCATATAAAATGAACACTGGGGAACTTGTCTGAAAGTGTTGGTTCCTAGGAAATGACATCTTTTCTAAATAACTCCAGTACTGTTGCAGCTCCCATTTAACACATGAGCAATTAGCAGTGATGAGGCTGCCCCTGCCTCCCTCTCTCCCTATGGCTAGTGGAACAACCAAAATGTACCCTTGGCTGCCATCCTCAGACAACTAGTTGACTAGAGGACCTAGCAGACCAGACAAACCATTCTTTCAATTTGCTCTCTTTTGGTTGCAAAAGAAGTTGCACAAGTCACAGGAAGGAAAATGTGATAATGATAGAAATACAAACATCAGGGCTCCACTACCGCAAGGGGATCTCACACCTGAGAGATTTGATGATTTGCAAATCAACAAAAGCTGCCTTTAGGTGCTTTCAGGTCAGACCAAATTGATGAACAAGATGATTGTTACTGAGAAAGGAGTTGGACTGAAAATATTTCTTGCCAAATAGAAAAATAATGGCTATTTCTTCTAACTCAGTATGATACATTAAATGTCAGCAGAGAAAGCTGCAGCTCTTTGAAAACATGCAAAGCAAAGTATGTTCATAGGGAAGATAGAAAAATAACTGCAGCCTGCATGATTTAGCATCTTCCCTTGTGGGAGGTAACTGTAAAGAAATTTAGCGTATAGTTGCTTTCCCAGGACTTGAAGAATACTCACCATTTTGAAATCTCCCCTTTCCCCAAAGTACTAGTAAGGCAATAAACTAGCAGCCTTTACACTATATATATATTAATCCCACCCAAATACAAAGAGACCTAAATATTAGTCTGCTCACATCAAAGCGCAGCCTCTTCTAAATAATAAAAATGGAAGGGGCTGAAGCTGTTAATGAAGAAAAATCACTTGACCAGTCATTTGCACACAAAGAGTAGTCTATACAAGACAGTTATTCCCAGAGGACATACATTAGTGTATTTGTTATGATGAGAAATCACAGATAATTTAGCTGACTTTCTTATACTGAATATGAGCTATCATGAGCAAGTATTCAGCAGGGATAGACGAAGAAGAATATTGTAAATTGTTACGCTTCTAGAAATGAACTGAAATTATTATTTTCTATTTTTTTCAATAAAAATGATATAATATGTGATAGCATGACAGCTTCAGCAAACAAATCAGATCTAGTTATCATATAAAACCTCATCTGAGATTTTTTATAAGTTACAGATTCACAGTGGTCTTGTAAACAAATAGAGATTATTCAGATCAACTTGTGATGGGCTAACAGACAGCTACAATGAAATGAGTATGCAGAGATATGTCCCTTGAACAAGAATGTAATGGTTGACTCACTTTTCTCCTGATTTTTCTTCACTTTTAAGAAAGCAAAGTTATGTATCTAGCTGCATATTTCCCAGAAACAAGGAGATTGATAGAATTATATTAAATTAATCTATGATTCGTTTAGTCTCCAATTAGTTGAGTGTTTTTCCAGATGCAGACAATGTAAGTGGCATTTGCATATACTATTTATCTCCTTTTACTTTTTCTTAAAATCAAAACACAGGAAAATATATATATGTATAAAATCCATAACCCAGAAGATAGAGGAGCAGAAGTGCATGTGCATAGTTTGGTTTAGTCTTTTAGAACCTGGGCGGAAATTAGAGTAGAGCCTGGCTCGTACTCAGAACACCCACTCGACAAAAGAGCTTTACAACAGCCAAACAATCCGCCTAACAGCAAGAGGCATGTTGTAAAAGAGGAGTTGTGTTATGCGACAGCCAAACGTTTCAGCAAAATGGCCTTTAAACAGGGGCACAAGCTCAAGAGGATTCCAGAGTACCTTTTCTCAAGCAGTTTAGACAACTTTTCAAAATACTAAGACACTTCTAATGAAAAACATTAAGAAGCGGTTCCCAAAGAAAAATCTATTTCACTTTATATACAATATAGAGGAAAAAAGATAAAGACACTTTCTGGACCTTGCTTAACGTAAGAATAAGAACACATGCAACCTATGTAAAATACCCACACAAGAATACAGAGAAAGTATATCATGTCATAAAACACACATGATATGAACATATGGTCCAAGGAGAGAGTGTTTTCCCTGTCTGTAAGTAAATCAAAACACACTATTAATTATATTAGGACAGCACTCAGAAACAAATGATACTCTTCCTAAAATAAGTCCTTAGAGCTGGTTAATACTGATCTGACATTCTGCCAGACTCTCCAACGGTATAAAACAGCGGGAACAACATTGAGTTCTTAAAGAGTTGGCCCAAAAGCTCTGAGGTAATACCTAAACTGAAAAGCTTCCTATTAAAATATTCACTAGGTTATATCAGACATTAACCCTGTACTAAGTATGAGAATAATTCATACTTGCAAAGAAATGTGATATTTTACCTTTTGGGGTAAATTTTATATTAACACACAATTGATAAATTCACTCACTCTGAGCCAAGAAACAAATGCCATTTACCACTGTTATTCCCATTAACCCTGAAAAAGAATGGAGGGGAATTGATTCTTTTGCTTCTTTCAAATCTTGAGAGAAAACAAGTTGTTAATTTTCCCCTTAGAGGACAAATTATGCCATTCCAGGTAACATTATTGGACAGATGTTACTGAAGGTAACAATCAAACACATAAAACCTTTATTGCTAGTAATTTACATGTCATCAAGATTAACTTTGGAACATAACAGTGAGAGTAAAATACATTTTAAAAAATATATATTGGACATATCACAATTGCAGAATATAAAGACACCTTGAAGAATTCACTCTGCAGTGGCACATAGGAAGCATTTTCAGACCACAACAGCTACTCCAGTTTAGTGAACTTTTCATATCAAATATTCACAGCTACAAGAATCAATCAGGTGAGACACTAGTAGTTCTTCAATTTACCCTTCAGTTATGCACATTTGACATCATAAATTTAGCTGTTCTAAATTTTATTTCTATGTTAATACTTCACAGTTACATTTTTAATAATTTCTTTAATGTCTGCTGCTAAGTCTGAAATCAACCAGGATCCAAACTGGGATCATGGAGTTTATAATAAAAGGGGTAGGAAGGAGGCCACCTCTTTTATATATGTCTGAGGGAGTTTGGGAACAAGTACAAGTGCTTCTGCTCTCCCCCCGACTTATTCCAGAAACAACAGGAGACACATGCTATCTCTTTTTAATGACAGCGAATAAAGTTGCAACTGGATAGTGCTGAAACAGCAATGCAAACACACTCATATGTCACATGACTGCAGCCATTGCACAATCTCCTAATCCGCTCATTTAGCTACTAAAGAAGTTTTCCATGGTGAAATATGCAGGAAGGATAGGACAGAGATTTAGAATATCAAGAGATTTGGATAGCTGAGATTATTCCACATAATGACATATCTTTCTTTCCCTCCCTCTTTTCCTGCCAAGAGTGCACAAGCTAGGCTAACACTGCTGAAACAGGAAAAAGAATTCGATGATGCCATTAAGACTATTTTTTTTTGTGTCAGATTAATATAGTGTAGAGTCTGCAAGCCAAATCCTTGCAGGTAGCTTTTGTTAGTAATACAGAAAAGCAGAAGTGAAGCTTGCTTTATGTTTGAGTAACAAGAGAGCAGGACATATTAAAAAAAAAAAAAAAAAGGAAACATTTAAAACGTGAGCTTCAGAATAAAAGGAAAAACTGAAAAAATACAAAAGAAAATTTCCATGACAAACATATAAAGCTAAAAACTAAAATACATGCACCCACAATAAATTTCAGCACAACAGAGATTTTCAATTAGGAAACTCACATGGGACCTGCAGAGTAATTTGTTAGAAACTTAAGACTTGCAGTTACATATGTGGCTTTTCTTGATGGAATTGTTCTTGTAAAAATTTATGAGATATAAACATTCTTCTCTTGCTTATTCATAAAAACAAAACACCACAAATACCACAGATGTGAAGGCAAACCTGTTTTGGGCTTACTTGGGTTTAGAGGTTTTATTTTATTTGCACACAGATGTTCATCTGTATATAATTAATTCTTTCAAAATGAAGATATTGTCAACTTTGGTAAATAATAATGATTTTTCTCCAAAAAGATCCCATAATATTTTTCAAAACAGGTGCTGTTTATACTATAATTATTTTAGAATCTTAAACAAGACTCAGTCAGACAAAATCAGTATCATTATAAAAAATATTTTGAGTATAATGATACAAATTTAAAATTGATCCATCAAATTTTTCTGTAAGGCTTTTCTTCTCCTCAAAAAAAAATCATATTTCGATTTTAGAGATAGAGAAATTGTGTCGGTTTCAATGAAACTTTCTAACAACAGCAGTAATAGCTTTGCTGCAATCCAAGCTGAAAACTCCACTTAAAACTCTGGCAAATTCAACCTGAAATTCTGTAAAACTTGTAAATGCATATTACATGCACTCTTCAGTATGACAGCAGTCATATTTGTTTAGACTAGACACCCATCTAACAAGCGCCTGCCTCCAGTATTCACAAAAGAGTAATTAAGGGAGAGAAGATGCATAAGGGGAGCAGTTCAAGCACAAATCACCAGCTATTTTCATCTCAGGCATTTCCTGGATCAGAGAGACTATCTTTGTATTAAATAAATCTGAAAATTTGATCTTCTATTGTTCTATATATTTAACCTTTGAATTTCTATTTTCCTACAATAATGTCTATTTTGAAGAAGCGTGTCCTTTTTTTTTTTTTTTTTCCTTCCTTCTAACTTAACATCTGTTGTTCTAATTTGATGATCCTCAGTTCATGGATTGGAAAGGGAAGTAATCAACTCTTCTTTGTTCATGTGCTCCATGCTATTCGTGATTTCAAGTAATGAGCCTTTTGGAGCAATGAGCAATATGTAAGTTACCTATCCCAATCTCCACCAGAAAAATGAAAATAGCTCACTGACTTTCCTTTTGGTTGATAAATGCTTGCATTCATTTTTTTTTTCTCTTTAAATCATACAAACTATGACTTATGATTTTGCTGTATTCACAAGCATCCTTTCACAGTTAGCTCATATTGCAGGGCATTTGCTATTTGGAAGAAAAAAAAMCAAAAATATAATGACTGACTTCAAATCTTCCCTCAGGCTGCAGGCATCACAGCCCCAGACATCACAGAACAAGCAATTTGCACTAGTAGCACCAAAGTGTTTTACCTTAATATCTTCTAACATTGAGTGACTTAATGAGTATATGTCATCCTATGTTATAACTACATTAGAAGGAGCAAAACCCACTAAAGATGGTCTCACCTTCTCCATACCCCAGATCCATACTATTCATGAAATTTCTTCTACATCTATACTCTAAGCCATAAAAATCCTGGTTTTGAAAAGTTTCTGTCTCTCTATAAAAGTATCTTACTCTTTTCTTATTCCTCTTCTCTTTTTTCTTAATTTGCCTTTCTTAGACTTCGTGATTGTTAGAAGCAAAGTCAAAAGGAGTCGAACTGTGCAGAATTCCCTCACTTCCCTGCTATAAAGAAGTCTGGCTCCATGCAAATTATTTTCCTGACACAAAGAGAAAACAAAAGGGAAAGGCCAGCCCCTCTGTCTAAATGGAGAGCTAAGAAGCATGATGGTGGCCATACACATCAAGCACACAGAGCTGAGAAAGTGTAAACATATTTCTGCATGTTTGAGCTCTCAGCTAGGGACACACAAACGGGAAGTTTAAAAGAAAGGATATTCAGTATGTTGAATAAGAATCTTCACTCTTCTCAGAAATTGCCTTTCAAGGTGTGTCTTTCTGACTCAGCTAAAAGAAACCAGAATTAAGATAATCTATCTCCCTTAAAATCCTTTCTGCTTCACTTTAAGGCACCTTCAGTTGGTGAAATCTATACATTGCCTTCAGGTGCACTCAGAAGTATGCCAGACATTTTATCCGTACCAAACAATATACATCAGCACTGCATGACACCATAATCCACTCCATATATGAACATGATATAACATGGTGTTCCTCTGAAAAGCGTTTTGGACTAAACAGTGGAAGAAGCAAAAGCAGACACACACACACATAAATAAAAAAAAGATTGCCAAAGGGAGTAAGCCTGTGCTTATGCACAAGCTTATTAACATCAGTACCGATGATATATTTCCTGTATCAAGGACCTCCACTAAATCAAAGTAACAGTAACATCTGTGAAAGGAAGAAGAGTCAGACAGAATGGCAAGGTCTCTCTACCTCCACTCTTTTCTATAACAATATTTTTTCGAAAGCCGAGAAAGCTTTTATACCAACAGAGTCAGATATCATATAAATTGACTCAAAATATTTCTTTTTCTTTAAACTTACAAGAAAGTCCAAGCAATTTGATCAAAGGAGAAATTAACAACAATGTCCAGGACTTTCTCCTTCTCATTGTATCCTTGCAGACATCTATTTTGCTTTCAGTAAAATTAATGATTTTCCAGATGGCATTATTTTTGCCTTCTTCACCCTTTTTCCATGGAAAACCTTTACACTATTGCTGGTCAGCAAAACTGGATTCTCTCTTCATAAGCCAATCGCTGTCTCTCCTCTCTGACTTCTCCAAAGAAGTTCCTTGAATATTCTTGCACCATGAGTGCTTAGCTGAATCCCAGGTGTGTGCAACCTCTGAACTGCACCCTTTCTCCAAAGAATTTGACCTCACACAGTCTTTTTCAAAGAACATAACTGATCCTCACCAAACTTAATAAATAAGTAAATATATTCAATAGCATCACAATATATCATCCAAAATCTCAAAGAACTGTTTCAAAAACAACATAAGTGACCACTCAGCTAGAACTTGAAGCGTGCTATGCTTCTTTAGATCTACACAAAAATTCAAGGATGTAACTCTCTAGATATATACAGACAAAAAAGAAACAGCTATTAATAGAATGTAACACTGCCCACTGTCCAAATTCAGGCTACACTTGTGTTACTAAAGCAAAGCAGGCCATCGCTGAGTAAGGTTATTTCCTGGAGTAAAACATTCAAAACCTTACACTTGGAAGACCTAACACAACATCAGACTCTGCTGTACTCCATCATTTGTCAAATGCAGATGCTTGATGTGGGAAATATGYTGTACAACCTTTTTAATGAATATAGGGCTAAGACTTGAGCAATGAGCATTAGCAGACATTTTAGAAGTTTGAGAATAATCTATCTGTTTGAAGAGACAGAGTGGTCAGGCAGAAGGAGGTTGCAAAGCCATTCCCTATGAGAACACTTTGTAACTGTAAGCAAACCTAAATCACAACTGGCTTCCAAGCTGGGACTACAGATTGCACCATAGTGTGTTCTTGACTTTAGAAAAGTAGAGTAATGGTAGAAAGACACAAGAAGAACATAATGAATGCAACAGGAGCACTTACAGATAATTTCCACTGGCTACTGCCAGTTCCAAGAAAACAGAGTTCAAGTTATGTACTTGTGTACCTAACTCTTCATTTCCTCATCAAGCATTTGTTGAACTCATTATCCCGGGAGATTACATGATATTAACCCCTAGCCTTAAATACTTCTTCATTAAACCAAGATTGTCATTAAATTTATAGCGAGTAAGTGTACATGATCAGAAAAAGGCACTTTTTCATCAAGAATCAGATATTTGCTTAGGACATTTTTTTTTCCAAGTAGAGAACAGTGTGTTAAGGAACAGAGAGGCAGAATTTCACTGAAAAGGTAAGCATGTTTTAAGTACAGTGTTTTAAGCAAGCAATTGGGCAACCAAGAAAAGGAAAAGTATATCATTCCTTTTGATAAATGTCTTCTTCATAAACAGTAGTATTACAATTTGTTTGGTTTTTGCTATTTAAAATTTCCACATAAAGGAATACAACCTTTGGAAATATCAGTTAAAATTATTTGAAATCTAAATGTTAAAAAACTGTTTTTTAAAAAGCATGCTTGTTTTTCACACACCAATATCTTGCATAAGGTAGTGCTTTAAACCTTAGTTCTTCTGACAGTGTCAGAGATGATATATGCACTTGGTAAAGCAGTAGAAATGACACCAAAAAACAGCTTGTAAAAGTCTTACTATGAAATACTACTGTACACCTTTTCTTTTTTTTACTCTTGTATATTCACCATACATTTATATATACATTGAATCAGATCAAGGACAACGCTGTCTAATGCTTTTTATTATGTCTATATGGTCTAAAGTAGCCCACCCTTATTGCATTAAGACCCCTTCTGAAAGTAGTATACCACTTCCATACATGTGTATGCTGTTTTTCCTATTTAACCTCATTTAAATATCTTCTCATATCTCATATGATATGTGTATTTTATATGACATCACTATGACTTCTCATAGTATTCTTCCCCCTCTCATGAAATAGAGGTCCAATGACTTTTTTCTTTTTTTTAGTTAGCTCATGTTAGTACTTTTAGTTAGCTAGTTAGTATTTTTAAGCAAGAGACTTATCCTATGCCTGGAAATTTCACTGTTAAAAAAAGAGAAATGAGGCTGTTGAGTGAACATGCCATCTTGTACTTTTACTTATTTGTTGAAGAACACTCTTCATCCAACCACAGAGGCTGAATACAATTTTCCACAGAGAGACAGTTAGTTTGCCAACAAATACATCTCTAGGTTCACTAAGAATTATATGCCCTCTGAGACTTTAATTCCTCTAATTTCTCTATGCTAGAGATAGTTCATGCAGCAGTTTGGAAAACAAGATTCTGTTACTTCGGACTATGTATTTTTGCTTAAATTGACTTGTTACAGTTCCTACATGGGAAGGTATATATTGCTCTCTGCATTTTGTTTACATTTGGACCTGACCCAAATGCGACGGCTTTTAATATGTAATTTTGGAATAAAATCTGATTAACTTACACACATAGCCCAGACTTGAAAACACACAGATGTAGCTCCAAAAGGGCACTTTTGAAGGATTTAGGATTCACTAGCAAAGAGAGAGGGAAGGCTACATTTGTCTGCTTTTATTTTTGGTAAAATAGAAATAACATTCTTAGACTTTTTCATCTGTGATCACATTTATCTTCATTAGGAGTTAACTATATCAACTCCTTAATTTCCTTTCCTTAGGCAGACTTAGTATATGGTAAAACAGCTCAGAGCATATCGTAAATCAACATGAAAACCTCTCTCTGAACGTAAGTACTGTCACAGAAGATTTGGAAGAGATCTTCCTTAGCTTCTTGACATGAAAGGCTTTGAAAAGCCTTATTTTTTTTTCCTTTTTTTTTTTTTTTTTTTTTTTTTGCTTAGTGCATTCCCTAACATAGATACACACAAGGACAAGAAATCTTTTGACCCTGCATATGCAGGGTCTAGATGATCTCTAAAGGTTCCTTCCAACCTTAAAGATTCTATGATTCTACAATTCTATGATCCTTCTTGTTCTGTCAGGTACTCATCCAAACCTATAAACAAATATACTTTCCACAAGGAATGATATAAATGGAAGAAAGTAAGAAATATATCCATTAGTAGGATATGGGAAAAGACTGTTGAATTCCAGTTTCCTGAAGGATATGTGAGAAGACTGATCAAAGGATGGTCTCCCAAGTTTCTCCTCTGAAAGATCTTTCTATGGTTGCCAAAACTCTCATATTTCCTAATTCTTCTGCCTTGTTTTGATAACCATATATCTCTTTAAACTGTTATAAAAATGATGGCATTAAGACTCAGATACAGCTTCTAGCATAGTACCCAGTTCAAGTTATTGCTCTGTCATAAATGACTTATTCTCACTCTCTCTTTTTTTCTTTTCTTTCTCTCTCAGAATAGAAAGAATCCAAATGAGAGAAAGTGTCTAATTTTAGTACACACCTTCTATTTTTTTTTAAAAAACACAACATGGAATAAAACATTAGAGCATCTACATGCAATGCCATAGTGCTTATTGAGGTACTTAAATGTTACTGATCAAGAATGGACATTTTCTGTGACTACTCCTTCACATAAAGTTCTAAAAATAAATTGGTTTCTTGAAATATATTTTCATTAACCAGTTAAGCRTATTTACTTCTCACAACAGGACAATTTTACTCTTGAGTAAGTATGAGGAAATTCAACTACTGCCTTTAATGGCAGAAGTTTCTCAAGTTTTTCACAAGTCTACACACTTTACATTGCATCAATGAGGACCACACAATGAGACTACAGACTTTTAACTAAACKTAGAACTCAGTATTTTAGTATTGCAGACTGAGAAGAAGTTTTGCTACCTTCAGGTGTAAACAAATCCATGACCATACAACTGCAATTTGCAAGGAATTATGGTAAAGTCTGAGGGGTGCCATGGATTTTTGCATCACAGCACACTCCAAGAGAATATGTCATGAAATGATTAAAAATGAAATACATCAAAGCTTCACCATTAAAAATCTATTCAGTAATTTCTTTAATTTAAGCAGACACTGAAAAATAAGTCACTAATTCAACAGGCCAAGTTTTGCCTTGGTACTGTCAAAAACTTATTAAGAAAGATCCCATCACATTTATACTATACATTATAGTTAAAAATATTAAACAAATCAATCTCACAGAGAAACAATATTCATAAGCTACAACGGGTCTGAATGGTCACCTGCATATTAAATTAGTCATAATTTGCATCATTTATGATGCAAATACTGAACAAAAATTGTTTCCTTAATTTTACAGGAACTGTCTAGTGTATCTCTACACTAGGTTGTACCTAACCTAGGTACAGGTTTCTCTCATAGTCTTCATGACTACTGAGGTGGAGAAATAAGATTTCTTCATATCAAATAAACAAATATTTTTATTTTGTTTATTTTAAATAAAAAATATTTTTATTTATTTTGAGACCTCAGACTCAGCTTAAACCTTTATCAATATTTAAATTGCATCTCACAGTAATGAATGTCTGTAAGTTAAAAAAGTAATATATTTTTAAATGGTACTCTATATATACATACTTGACCTATTGTACAAAATTTTGAGGTCAAAATACCTCCTTGGGACGTCTTTATTTAAGCTCCTTGCAATCTAATGGAAGCTCCACACGTTTATGTGAAGGTAATTACACACAATTTATAATCAGGCTGTAAAATAAGAAGACATTGTTTTAACCCTTTAAGAAAATGTGGGGTACTTATCCATATCTATCCCGTTATTTTCACATAATCATGTCATACCTAGAACACTCATATTTTTGCTCTCTTGTTTTGAAAGGTTCTCTGTTTAAAGTACTAGTTAATATYACATAAGGATAGAAACTGCTGTCATTTAACAAGGGATCACCTTTCAAGTTTCAGTCAAAATCATGTAATGTTGCTTGTTACACGCTGAAATTTGCCGTATCATAAAGGGATGTGGAAGGGAAATACTACACCATAAAGACCTGCAAATCTGTCCGTGCCACATTGTGACTGAACAGGCAAATCACATAGTCAGGTAGACAGATGTTAAGCTCCTGTAAACTACTTTTTCTTTCTTCAAATAATATATTCATTTCAGTGGTGCGATTACACACTTTTATTTTATAATAATTCCTTGAGGTTTTGTAAAGCTTTAGGTAGCATATCTAGAAGACATTTTTGGTTTTATATCCATGAGTTTTGCTTGCATCAGCAAATCAGGAGATTTTTGGCCTTCCTTCCAAGTTACTTTGTTATTAGGAGGATTATAGGTTGTTAGTGAACAACTTTTATCTTGGGATTTTTGTGGATTATGCTATCAATTTTATTTCAAGAAAGTGAAACGGACTCAGATACAAACTTAGTTAAAAGATATTTTTTCACTAGTTAAGATATTACCAAACTGGGTGGAGTAGCTGATAGCCCTGAGGGCTGTGCTGCCATCCAGAGGGACCTGGACAGACTGGAGGACTGGGCGGTGAGAAACCTCATGAGGGCAACAACAACAGGGGCAAGTGCAGGGTCCTGCACTTGGGGGGGAATAACCCCAGACACCAGTACAGATTAGGGGTGGACCTGCTGGAGAGCAGYCCCGCAGAGAGGGACCTGGGTGTCATGGTGGACGACAAGTTGACCATGAGGCAGCAGTGTGCCCTGGTGGCCAAGAAGGCCAACRGGATCCTGGGGTGCATTAAGAAGAGCGTCTCCAGCAGGTCGAGGCAGGGGATTGTCCCCCTATACACAGCCCTGGTGAGGCCACATCTGGAGACTGTGTCCAGTTCTGGACTCCCCAGYACAAGAGGGATGTGGAGCTGCTGGAGAGAGTCCAGTGCAGGGCTACGAGGATGATCAGGGGCCTGGAACATCTGCCCTGTGAGCAAAGGCTGAGAGAGCTGGGCCTGTTCAGCCTGGAGAAGAGAAGGCTGAGGGGGGACCTGATCAGTGTCTATAAATACCTCAAGGGAGGCAGTGAGGAGGAGGGGGGCGGCCTCTTTTCAGTGGTGGACAGKGATAGGACTAGAGGAAATGGCTTCAAACTGAAGCATCGGAAGTTCCACAGGAACTTAAGGAAGCATTTCTTCACTGTGAGGGTGASARAGCMCTGGAACAGGCTGCCCAGAGAGGTTGTGGAGTCTCCTTCTTTGGAGATCGTTAAAACCCGCTTGGACACAGCCCTGTGCCACGTGCTCTAGGTGACCCTGCGTGTGCAGGGGTGTTGGACTCGATGACCTCTGAGGTCCCTTCCAACCTTGGGCATTCTATGATTCTATGATATTACATATATGATTTTACCACTATGAATGTAATTTGTCTGCAGTTAAACAATTTTTATGCATACAGATATGACTATCTTCTATTATAAAAGCACTAGTAACATCAAATCAATGAACCCTTTTGGACGATGTCACAAAAGATCAGAGATGCTTGTTGTTACATCACTCAACTAGAGCACCRATAAACTAATTAACACTGTTTTGGTGTGAAATTAAATGCCTACACAACTGTCAGTAATAGCTCCCAACAGAAAAATACAGATATCCAAGGAGCAGCACCAAGAAGCAAAAGCTAACCAGCTCTGAACTGAAAATTTCTAGATGATAYACATTATTACAGACCTTTTGTAATTCTAACCACTTGCAACACTTTGCTACATAAGAACTTAGTGAATAATTTTGAAAGATTATTTTGAGGTTGTTAATACTTTTCATTAGTATTACCCAAAACCAAACGAAGTAATTTGAAGTAAGTTAGATTTTAAGTTTTTTTAAAGTTATTTTAACATTCCAAAACAAAAGGTAATTTTAAGTAACAGCATTCACATTTGTTTTGAAAATATACTGACATATACTTTGAACGTGATCAAAAAAATTAATAGAAACTGAGGTTTTATTGTGTCAGTTTTGATGATTCTGCCTTTTCCAACAGAAAAAACATAAGTACAGTTCAAGAATTCCCAACTAGCTCTAATCATGACCACCCCATGCCAGAAAACACAATGCTTTCTTTAGATCAGCATCTAAAAAGACATTCAGGAACAACAGTTCTGTATTGCTTCCTATATGCAGCAGCAGCAAGTCTAAAACATTAGGTCAGCAGCAACACCTCTGGCTGGGCAACATCTCTGAACTCTACAGTGCCTGGAATATGTGAGATCTTCCAGTGATGGAAGCACTTCAGTACACGCTTTTCACCACGACTGCATCATGGCTACACTCCAGATCTGAAGGGTTTTGTCTRTCAAAGCAAACTATAAATGACAAACTTTGATTTTGTCATTTTTCATCCAAGAGAGTGAGCATGGATTCACCAAGGGGAAGTCATGTCTGACGAACCTCATAGCCTTCTATGATGGGAAGACAGGCTGGCTGGACGAGGGGAGAGCTGTGGATGTTGTCTACCTTGACTTCAGCAAGGCTTTTGACACCGTCTCCCATAATATCCTCATACGGAAGCTCTCGGAGAGTGGACTAGATGAGTGCACGGTGCGGTGGATTGAGGGCTGGCTGGATGGCAGAGCTCAGAGGGTGGTGATAAATGGGGCCGAGTCCAGTTGGAGGCCTGTGGCCAGTGGTATCCCCAAGGGTCAGTACTGGGCCCGGCGCTCTTCAACTTGTTCATCAATGACCTGCACGAGGGCACGGAGTGCACCCTGAGCAAGTTTGCAGATGACAACAAGCTGGGTGGAGTGGCCGACACTCCGGAGGGCTGTGCTGCCATTCAGAGGGATCTGGACAGGCTGGAGAGTTGGGCAGAGAGGAACCTCMTGAGGTTCAACAAGGACAAGTGCAGGGTCCTGCACCTGGGCAGGAATAACCCCAGGCACCAGGACAGATTAGGGCTCGACCTGCTRGARAGCACCTCCACGGAGAGGGACCTGGGAGTCCTGGTGGACACCAAGTTAGCCATGAGGCAGCAGTGCCCTGGTGGCCAAGAAGGCCAATGGGATCCTGGCCTGCATCAGGAGGAGTGTTGCCAGCAGGTCAAGGGAGGTGATTCTGCCCCTCTACTCAGCTCTGGTGAGGCCGCACCTGGAGTACTGTGTGCAGTTCTGGGCTCCCCAGTATAAGAGGGACGTGGAGCTTCTCAAGAGGGTCCAGAGAAGAGCAATTAAGATGATTAAGGGAATGGAACATCTCTCGTACGAGGGGAGACTGAGTGAGCTGGGCCTGTTTTCTCTGGAGAAGAGACGGCTCAGAGGGGATCTGATTAATGTGTATAAGTTCAGGAAGGGAGAATGCAGGGAGGAAGGGGACAAGCTGTTTTCATTGGTGGCCAGCGATAGGACGAGGGGTAATGGCCACAAGCTGGAGCACAGGAAGTTCCATCTCCAGGTGAGGAGGAACTTCTTTACTATAAGGGTGACAGAGCAGTGGAACAGGCTGCCCAGGGAGGTTGTGGAGTCTCCTACTCTGGAGGTCTTCAAAACCCGCCTGGATGCCGCCCTGTGCCACATGCTCTAGGTGTGCCTGCTTGAGCAGGAAGGTTGGACTAGATGATCTGTAGAGGTCCCTTTCAACCTTAAATATTCTGTGATTCTGTATGCATTTACCATACTTTATTTTCCTTTCTCTCTCACAGTTACTACAGAATTAATGGCAATTGAATTACCTTGGGTGACTGATACCTTCAATGGCAAGAACTAACCCGTTGCCTTGAGCAATGCCTGTTCTTTGAGCTGAGATAAGATTTGTTCCACTGATAAATATTCTCAAGAACTTTAATCTAGGTAACCAGGCTGAAAGAGACATAAAGGCTTCTGAAAAGACTCCAATGGTCTCTAGGTGTCCACCATGCATTATGGGTACTGTCCCATGTCTATGCTAGGTGCTAGGACTGTTAGCCCTGCTGCCTATCAGAAGAGGTTTGCTTACACATAGCTTCCAGCATACTTTAGCATAATTTTATGCATAGAAAGATCTGTAATGCTTCACAAAAAGGTTAGCAGAAGACTACTATCTGATTTCCAATGTAGCTAGATAGAACAAACTAGAACTCAGTATTAGTCATCCCCAGCCTTCCAAAATTACATTCCAGATCTTCAGGAATGATGAGGTAAAATTACTATGAAATTGTTTTTTATTAGCATCCTGCCTCCCTTCCTTAAAACCACAGGGGTTCACATGTTTAACACAACCCTTACAACTGGAAACTTTTTTTAATGGAAGATGAGAATTCACATTCATCCAGTTCCACAAGGGGGAGCTTAGGAAAAAAAAAAAAAAAAAAAATTCAATGGGGGAAAAAAAAAAGTAAAGAAAATATCAAGAGAATTGTGATAAAATTTATGATAACTGGCAACATTGCTGTATTTTGGGAAAGATGATTTAACAACTTGTTCCTTGCAATATAATGACTACACACGGTTAAACAGATTTTACTATCCACTCAAAAGAGAGGTGATATGTCTCATATGAAAAGCAGAAGAAAAATTCAGTTTTTGAATGTATGCACTTACTCTGCTGTTGAGATCATTACAGGAACATGTGGACAAATATACATATAGAATAAGAACAAACTAGAATGCAGACTTTTATASAGAATATCAGCTACATTTTCTATGACATTCATTTTCTAAGAAATATGTCATAAATAACAACAGATCTTGATTACTTCATCAACTGGCAGACGAAGTAATCATTAATTCCTCCTTCCTCTCCAAATGCCTTGCACCAAGATCATTATCACTTTTTTAAACCATGAGCTCTTTTTATTTTCTTTCCTGAGAGGACTACAGAGAGACTACAAGAGATCCATCTATCCCATGTGAAAGAACTATATGAAATGTGCATTAAAATTATGCTGTCAAGCTTTCAAAAGTCTGGGCGTACCAAAGCTGGGACTAAGTCTACAACCTTAATTATGCTTCCTAAAATATGTACATTTATATATAAAACATTGCAATACAGTCTTTACCTTTATGCCTTTTACTTACACTTTCTTAAAAACCTTAAAGTATAGTGTCATATATGCATGTCTCGCACATGCCTAATAACACTTTTACAGAAGATACATGAGAAATGCTATTTAAACAACCGTCTCTCTATAAGTTGTGGTTTCTTATTCCGGAACTTCAGAGCTCTTCCAAAAAAGCTATCAAAGATTTATGTTAATTCCATTTCTGCATCTTTCTGCTGAGACCCAACTGGAATTGTCAGGTCCACKGTAAAGGTCGCTATTTTGAGCTATTTCCTGTTTAGACATACAGTCCAACTGAGGTCTACACTGCAAGCCCTGGCGGAATAGCTACACCTGGCAACTTGCCAATATTAGTTTTTCTCTCACTTATGTGGAGGAAAATGTGGAGATTAATATACCTTTGATACTATTTTTATTAATGCTAATCAGATGCCAATTAAGCGAGGATGTGCTTACCTGTTCTGAAATTTTATCTGCAATTGCAGTGTAACTAGAAAATAAAAGCACTTACATAATATAATAGCATCTGAAGGAACAGCCATAAAACTGCATGAAAACTTAACAAAAACTAAGCATTTTCAATGCTAAATATCAGGCTGGTATGGCATTAAAATCTTCTGTGTGTGTGATACACCCAAGAATCACTCTTCTTCCATAGCTTTCATAGCTGCAAATGTCCATGATTTTCTTAAAAAAATATTCACAGGGTATTCAGGTTTATGTGTGATTCACAACTGATGAACTACTAGCCAGTAGTTCTTCATTTCTGCATGAATTCTTCTCAGGTCTCAGACTCTTTTTAAGAGTCTCCAACCTCACTCCAGTATATTACGTTATGACAGCACTGACTCCAGTATAACTTATTTTTCACTATCACTTTACATATTTCAATATGCTTTTACATTCCCTATTCAATTCAGGCTGTCTGGAGCTCCTCACAAAAATTTTTCCTTTTTTCTTCAAAAATAGGTCATTTTAAAAAAATGCATAGCTGATGACAATATATAAAAAGAACTCAATAATGTTCTAATGAAGTAAAACTAAAAATAGATAATAGTACTACCATTTCAATACTTTAAATGTACACAGCATTGAATTTGTGTATAYGACTATCATCACAAAGCTTATTCCTTCAAGGATAATATCAAGTTTACCAAGCTTATAATTTAAAAGAATATTATTCTGTCACCAGAAGAAGAACTCATCCTCATTCTTGAAAGTCAAGATGCTGGTTCATATTTTCAATTCTGTYTTTCATGGTACTCTTAACTCTCCTGACCTGACTATGAAAGCTGAGACTGCTCAAGTGTTTAGAAGCATATCACACCATTTTGTTTAGTTTACTTAGCTTTGAACACTAAAGTGCAACAATGTAGACCTAGAAGCATTACAACTATAAAATTTCCTAACACTTCTGCTGCAGCAGAACACAAACTGAGGTGAGAAAAAAAAAATGGAAAAATTAAGCCACTTATTAGGATAAAAAAACCCACTTATTAGGATGATTTCCTCTGTTTAAACACTTCAGAATTACTTGGAAGAACAAAGCATTAAAACAAAGCTAAACTAAAAATTAAATCCTTACAAACATTTTCCAGAAATAGGATGTTGAAAAAAAAAAAAAAAAAATCAATACAACATCACTCTTACAATTCCATCTTAGAAGTTCATCTTAGCAGTGGTTGCTAAACATAAAGCAAAGCCCTATAATGGAACAGAAACTTCTACATAAGAACCAGTGCTACTGGAGTTCTTAAAAAGCCTTATCCTCAAGCACCTGAATGCTTCTTTGTGCTTTTAAACATGCCTGATAAACAAAGCAGCCATGGCACAGCAGGCTAACTATACCTACCTATGAAGCCACTTTGCCCATTAACATCTGCTACTAATAAAAAYGACTTGAACAGATTACCACCCAACAGGTGTTCTTAATCTACTGGCTATATAAGCTGAGTGACAGCTGTCACTAGCAATGCCACCCTCTCTTAGCTCTCTGCACTTTACATGTATAGCATGTTAAGTATGAAGAAGGTATGTGCATACAATGGCTGGACTTTGACCATATCATGACATCTCACATAATGGAATAAAAAGTATTCCAGTTGAGGTARTCAAGTATACTCTGAATTTATTGGCAGATGCTGTCACACACATTATTTACTGTTGTATCATCACAGCACAAAAGGCCTAGATCAACTGTGGATTAATGCTTGGCAATGACAGCTTAATTCTTTTCATCTGCTGTATACTCCACATTACTGCTAATTTTAGATGGTATTGATATTTACACAGAGAGTTGACAGTGAGTCTCTACCTTAGTGATAATTATCCAAAAATAAAATCAAGATGTTTAAATTGCAGTGGAAATGACTGATGATTATTTTGACTATGCTGTTTGCACAGATGAAGTATCTCAAGACAGAATTAATATTTTGCAATTAGAGCACCTCTGGACTAAATTTCTCTTGCAAACCTTGTAAATCTAGAAAACTGTGCATAGCAAATATCCTGATTATAAGATGAGATTATGCCTAGACTCTGTACTTCCTTGTGAAGCAGGCAGTCAGGTCACTCAAATCAGAACTCAGTTTGTAAGAATTTATCAAGAAGCAGTCTTTAACTTGATTACACATTTATCCACAAGCACTTGACTCATTCTCCATGCTCAATGCAGTTCCTGCAGGAACTTCTGTCTATAGACTTACATGTCAAATGAGAACACCACTGTGGACCTAGAATTCTGACTGTGGACATTATCAGGCTATTGCTCTACTTATAGAAAAATTCAAATTTTCTCCTCACAGAAYGAAGCTTAAAATCATCAGAATAACTCTGGATGACACTAACACATCATTAAACAGGTGGTACCTTTTCTTAAGCACTCTCCTGTGATAATAATGGAAGAATATCTGACACACAAAAGACAAGACAAATAACTTCGACACAACTTKTGGAAAAGAGTGGAGGCAAGGGAACTGGTGGATGCCAAGAAAAGTTCAAGCATTTAGCCTTGCCTATTTTTACTAAGGAACAAGGTGTTCCTACCCACTGAACTTAGAGGAGATTCAATTTTGAGTTGAGGCTAAGCAGTTGAGCTAGGAGGGAACTGCATTCCAGGATGTGAGTTACCAAGTCTGCTTTTAATTGCCACATGTGCTATTMATTATCACCTCGCTGTTCATATGCTCATATACACTGCAAGCTCAGCCTTCTCAAAACCAGTAATTGTTTGCAGTTGAATATATTTGAAATAGTATGCAAACTTTTCAGAATTAGATATAAATTACTAAAATCAAGCTTTCAATAGCTTTGTCTRAAGGGGAAAGATGTCTGTGAAACTGCTTAAAGAGTATTTTGAGAAGTAMATCTAATGAACATAACTACACTAGGTACTTCTTCCTAAAAGACAAGTACCATAGTTGTAGATGAACTGATAGCAYGAGTTATTCATAGTAGTAGAGTCATAGATATTTTTATAAGGGAGTTTTCAAGTGACTGATAGCTTCTCTATCTATCTGACTTCAAAAATTTTAACATGTTCTGCAACGATGAAAGAGCAGTAAGATTTCTGTATCATAAATGGAGCTATTATGAATGTAAATCAAGTGTGTAAGTAGGTTTTGCTTTGTGTTGCAAGGAAAAGAAACATCAGCAGAGTTGAAAGATGTTTCACATCTGTGCATGACCTACTTGTTCGCAGCCTCACTCTCCTTCATCAGGCTATTAGTTATGACAGCGGTATAATTCAACACTGTTGGGAGGGAACTGAAAAGCTGGCCAAGGGTAATGCATTTGCATCATCTGTGGAGCAAGTTACTTGAAAATAAATGTTTAAATAGGGCTCTGGTAACAGATGTGGTGAAATTATCAGTTTCAAGTATATAACACTGTGACCTTTCCCTGATGTATCATGGCATGACTGTCATGTATTTCACCACCAACATTCAGAACATTTCAGACTAACTTTGCTCTGCTGTAATAGGAAAACAAGGCAGAGGAAGGGCATTCGGTATGATCCACCTTTGCAATAAGGGAGAAAAAGAGGTAAGTGAACCTCAGCTGAGCTACAGCAAGGTCAAGCACACCTCCTGAACAGTAGGAGTGTCAATCATGCTACAAACCATAGTGGTAGTACAGGGAAAAATAAAAGGAGACAATTTTTTACGCCAGTTTCATTRCACTTTCTGATCACAGTTTCGTTTTCACTTAAATGCCAGTTTCATTTGACSATTCATATTGCTGAAAAATCAAAACTTTTCAATTTACTAAGTGAAAAGAGATCAGAGGTTATAGCTCAAAAGCTTAGAAGTATTAATATTCCATAAACTTAAAGGGAGATACCTGAAAAATCACTCTTTTAAACCAAATAAAATATATTTTACTTGAAATATATATATTTTTTCTGATTTATGGGCTTAAGCAGAAATGTTTGTAGATGTAATTGACATAGCAGACAGACAGACAAAACCTGCTGCAGTATGGTAAGCAAACACAGAATTTCTGACAGGTGAAAGTGTCCCTATAAAACACTTTATGTGATGATATAGTTGTTTATCACAGATGGAGGGCTTTTTATAGAGTCCACTCAGTGATCCATACACCTTGCAATCTAGTTACTGTTCTTCAATGGTACTTAAACATTCTCTTCTTGTGGTTGCAATGAAACACCTACTTCCTGTCAGTAAATTTTATGATCCATTTAGTCTGCCTCCCTCTATGTCACAGAATCCCCTAATTTTATGACTAGTGGAGCAACCAGGACAATACTTTTCCCTCGTTTTCCATTGRCTCTTAGAGTCTGACCTTTCCACCCTGTCTTGCCCATCCCAGTGATGCTAGAGGTAGTCCTAGCAGTGCGTGGACCCCCATCTTGAGCCCAGGGTCACATCCAGGGCCAGGCTCTGCTCCACGGTGCCTGCTCAGAGCTCAGCCAGGATTGCAGGCTGAGCTGCACCTTCATCTGCCTTTTAGCAGCGCTGAGATAAGGTATCCTCCTAAAAAGTGGGCCCAAGTCTGCTTCCAGCCTCATGTGGTTGTAAAGCCTCATTCATATTTATTTTCAAGCTATCTTTTTAGAGATGACAAGGTAAGACCTCTGGCTTCAGTACTGCTGGGCCATCCAGCCTTTTGCACTGAGCTATCCTGTGGCTCCTAGTGTAGCAATGTCCTGTTCCACAGCCTGCTTCAGCTCCTGGTCTTGCCCATCCACTGAAAGGCTGCTAGTTTCTTATGGGAAAAAATACAAAACTTCTTTTTCTGCATTCGGCGCAACGTTGCCACTTCTAAGGTTATTTGGAACCATCTTACTGATACACTTTATATTATTACCCCTCCATATCTACTTGAGGGAAAAATTCTGGAACATGAATGTGACATCACTGTCTAGCAAAATGAGAAATTCAGAAAAGAAAGCTGCTCATGCTTACTGTATTCTTCTGGGTTAAAAAGGTTTTCTAAAAAGTTCCAGCATAAAGTGCCACCTGAGGGCTAACACAGTACATATAATGATACATCATAAATACATTTTTGTAAGCTATACGGAAGATGAAGTCATTTGTTCTTTTAGCTTTTCTTAAAAACTTACRATTACAAAGTAAAAGACATATTTTTAGTTGACAATTTATTCCTAAAGAACTAAGTTTGTTTGAACATAGGTATGCCTTAGTTCAAAGGAAAATCCTTAAAATAATTATGTCTATTTAAGCCCTTTAAATATACACACTCAGACATGTACAGCAAGGGTAATTGACTGCAAAAGGCTTTTCATTTTTTTTTCTCTACTTACATAATTTAGAAGTAGCACTAATAGTTGTACTTAGAGTACAAGCAATTTGATACTAGATAGTATATTTAGTGTATTTATATGGTTACTTCAAAAGAGACTGAAAATTTCAAAACTTACAGTATCAGTTTGTGTATATATCTAGTATAAATTTACCATTTTTCTCTCAATTACTGCTATGTATAAAATAGATATATATAAACATTGTATTAGAGAAGCTTACTTCTTTTTGCATACAGGATCCATTAATGGGTGCACAAACAGGAGGTCAGTTCTAAAAGGGGTACAAATGGAGGGGGAAAAGTCATAGTATATGTTCTTTTTCTTTCTTTTCCTTCCTTCCTTCCTTCCTTCCTTCCTTCCTTCCTTCCTTCCTTCCTTCCTTCCTTCCTTCCTTCCTTCCTTCCTTCCTTCCTTCCTTCCTTCNCCTTCCTTCCTTCCTTCCTTCCTTCCTTCCTTCCTTCCTTCCTTCCTTCCTTCCTTCTTCCTTCCTTCCTTTTTTAAAATGCTAGTGCTAGAACTAATATTTTATTGCATTCATACCAACAACCTATTCTTACTCTAAGACTAAATCTTAAATAGCAAATTTAGACATTAGACATTTGGACTTTTGATTTCTAAAATCAAAATTTAAATTAGCCATTTAAAAATTCAGCAAGGAATATGCCTTTATTTTACCAATCATTAGAATTTTATATATATATATATACCTACTTAATCTTCTCAAATTCAACTTTAATTGCACTGTTAAGTAAATAATTTTGTAATTTAGTTTCAGCTAACTAGAAAGACATAATATAGACTTATTTTCTAGATTATTTTGAGATGGAAAAACTATTTCTTTACTATCAGACATCCTTTGCTATGCTTTAATAGTCACTATAGAATTAGATGTATACAGTACATTAAAGGGCTGATGGGAACTTTGCTGTATATTTAATGCTTAATCAGAGGTGGAATATATTCATTTAATTTAGTGAAATTACCTTTTTCTTTCCTCATGCATTGATACTTTCATCAAGTCTTTCATGATTTTTGAATTCTGAGTTTAATCCAGTCAGTGAGCAACATAATACTAGGAGAAGTGTTAAATGAGAGCTCTCGAGCAGAACATATCTGCTTGGTAAGTTCTGGTCAGATTCAGACTTCCCTGCAGAATTTGTACCCCTTTTGCTGTTTCCTGAACTACTGAGCATCATGGGGAAGAGGTGGTGCTGGCTGAGCTTCCACATGGTTACTCAAACTCAACCTCCTTACGAGATTTCTGGAACAAATGGCAGTCAGTCTGCTCCACAGCAGCTTGCTGTGTCTTGTACTGTGACTCCCCTGCCACAAAATGAATTCAGATCTGGTAAATCAAGGTCACCGCCCACCTGCTCAGTTTTCCTAGGATTGCTTGGTAATCCACAAAGATATGATCCAATGTACAGGATATTCCATCATGAAAAGAAAGCTAACTTTTTAAGAACTTGAGCATATATCATTCTCTTGATGATCAAGAAAGGTGAAAGTTCACTATCAATGAATAGCACTATCATACTGTATTGTGATTTACCAACATGGCATGTGATAAACTTTTGAACTGCAACAAAATATGGAAAAACAAGCTATTTACTGTGGAAACATACCTTCTATTTGCCTTAATTTTTATTTCTGTCCTATTGCACAGTGTATCCATGGTATTTTAAGCTATATACTATTCATCTTTTCTAAGAAAAATCTTCCCAGGATATTTTATTTTATACTACATTTCCTAGTTGCTAAGTTAGCCATTATTTGCAATATTTATAATTGAGACAGATAATTAAGTAAAGTCCATTTTTAGTAAACACTTTAGATATGGACTTTCTCAATCCTCCTGAAGGGAAGTAGTCAATGGAATTTATCAGATGTAGAGTGCAACTTGTCATTACCACTACACAGAAAAAAGAATTACAACTAATTTATGAAGTCTGAAATGTTTCAGCAAACTATGTGAGTTTCTTCCAGATTATCTCATTCTGGAGAGTTTTCTGCATATTTTATCAAAGGAAAGGTCTGAAAGAATGCTCAATTTATACAGTGCAGGCTCTGTCCTCCAACTTTTGACAGATAGCCTATCCCACTGATCTGTGTCCCAAGAGGAAGGAGAAGGGAGAGAGAGGAGATATCCCCAATCCACCCACACCCATCTGACTGCTGGAGACTTTGCTTTCAGTAATGCCTTCCCATTCCTCCTCAGAGTAAGTTTTCATTCTGCTTATTCCATTCTCACAAATARTTTTGCAAAACATGAGGAGCCACAATTGTACAACAGAAAGATAGAAATCAAAGTCTTCTTTACCATGGTTGGTAGCTGTTTTAAGTTCCCTGCAAGTCTGCAATAGTTAAATCTGCAGGYCTGCAACATCCACAGCAGGT
This sequence comes from Nothoprocta perdicaria, assembly GCF_003342845.1. NCBI lineage: Eukaryota > Metazoa > Chordata > Aves > Tinamiformes > Tinamidae > Nothoprocta > Nothoprocta perdicaria. Next base: position 1,534,689 of record NW_020454139.1, on the reverse strand, counting down.
CCATACCATAACATGAATAATGTTCTTGGTGGATGGAGAAAATGCTAGTCTGCTGACATATCTAGATAAAAATGAACAACTGAAAATAAAAAGAAAAGGAAAATACACAAGATCAAAACAACAATAACTCATCTGGGACTTGTTCTGCAAACTGCAGTAAAGTAACTATGTCTTTCCTTTTGAACACCTCAGCTCCAAAGCCTGAGAATATCACACAAGGCATTTAGCTTAAGAATTGAAATAAAGTACTCACGTTATGTGGACAGAGATCMAACTTCCATGGGGCTCAGTCAGTCAAAAGAAATTAATTAGGAGCTTGCTTCTGGCAGGCCAGGATGTTTAACAAATATATATATTCCTATTTTCTAGATCTGTTTGTGTTAGGGCTACAGTCTAAACAAATTCAGTGCCATGCAGCACTCTTTAATGGCACTTGTGGAATGCAGCAATGTGCTGAGAACTTTACTATCAATAGCTCCAAGTTAGATAAGCTGCCCGCATGTATGGAAGTCCATATGTTAGAAAAGGCAAAACAGTCAATATACAATTTGTGATTAGCTATTAAACCAAAAGAGATATGATGGGCATAGTATAAAGAAAATACAAAGAAAATGATGGTTTGTGAAGGACTCTGTTGTGATGACATATAATAACTCTCCAAAGAAAAAGAGAAGTCAGGTTACACTGAAAAATAAATTTGGATTATAGAAGACTCCAAGTGCTATCCATCTTGCGTTAACAACCTTAATCAAAATATATTCTGGTAAAATGTTTATATACCCCTACATTCCCACATCTCAGTAATTTCCAATAGAATTTTTTTCTAGAAAATTTTCACCTCTGAAAATGAAAGTTTGATATTTGTGATTTTTAATTATTTCAGAGTTATTTTCTTACGAGCTTCCCAAGCTCATTCTAACTCATCCTGATGCTTGTAGAGGACACAATCTTAGTTTTGTTTCAAGAAAGTTTGTTACACAGTCTACAATAGTAGCCCAGTTCTATTTACATCTTTGAAAGAGTCAGATTTCTTCAGGTGTGGATTAGGCCCCTGCATAAAGCTACATTGCTATTTTGTTATCTCAGGGTGTTAAAAAATTCTACCTAAAAAGATAGAAGGTCTGTGCTTAGTGTAGCTACTACTTCGATTTTCAGCAAAAGACATGTACAGCCAAAGATATATATACCTTTTTAAAAGATCACTGCATTTTTCATTTTCTGACTCGTGCTTGTATTGACTTCTGTCTCCTTTGCCATTAGAGATAGCAAGAGCTTTTCATTTGAAGTACAACACACAGTAAATGTTACATGCCACACAAACCAGTGCCTTTTAATTGTTTTTTTCAATGATAAAAACAATTTGTGCTTCAGATGGTATGAACTTTCAATCAAGTATCACGTCAAAGAGTAAAAGAATAGCACAGCAAATTGATCTATTTTTCAGTCCTTGTTTTGCACTTGCAGTGAATTACACAGATGTTTCATTCATATTTGACTTAAAAGCTAATTACTGGTAGAAAGCTGAAGGCACGATTATGCTGATATGCTCACACCTCTGAGCATAAAAGTATCTTATGAGTCATTTACTTTCTGTGTTTTTGCCAAAAAAGCACATTTTAAAGAAACTTATTCCTAAGTTCTCATATCCATTTTTACAATTTGTCTTATAACAAAGTAATTATATTTACAGCACTTACTATTATTTGAATTCAACTATTTCATAGTCAACTATGTGCTTGTTCCCGTGCATGCTTTGAATTATGATCTAATGTGAACTGTGCATTCTTAATCCTACATCAGTGATTAATCAAGGGCTTTTTCTATCTCAATATTTTTTCCCATGATGTGAGCTTCTTGTTGTCAGATGTGCTACCTCTCTGAAAAAATATTTATCCCATCAGGCAAATAGATAGAGAGGCTGCTACACCACTAAGTACAATTCGAAACAGTATTTAAATACAACCCAAAGGATGATTTCAAAGTGTTTCTCCTACCCATAAACAGTTTCAAAATTCATTTTCTATAGTGATATAGCTACATTAAATGAATTTGTTCACCACCTGGAAAATCATTCTTTTTGATGAAAAATGACATATGTTAGTTACATAATCAAAAAGTAGCCAAAAGAATCCCAAGAGGTAAGGTTATAATGCTTGATTTGACCTAACCATCTCTACCATTCCTGGTAGAGATAATCACCCCTAAATTCAAAGGCAAAATCCAAACTCCAGCTACAGTCAAGCTCTATGAAGAATAATTTTAATGAACTTACCCCAGATTAATCAGACTCTGATGAAATCAATAACAAAACTGATGGAACCACACTCTCAGAAAAGCATAAACTAGCTCCTCAATGCCTCACTCAAGAAATGGCACCTGAGTCAAAAACACCGAACTAAACAGTAGCTAGAATTATTGAAATGTATTGCATTCTGCCAGGCCCTGAAAAGGCAGGATAGTTATTTAATTTGCTTATGATGTATCTTTATCGAGATTGTTGTTGTCACCTAATTCATGCCAAAGTTAGCTTACTTGCTAATGAAGAGAAAAATATCTTCATATATTCAAACACAAAAAGCAATTTATACATTAAAAGGAATTCATTAGTAACTCAGTATACCTATTCAGTCATACATCAAGTTGTCCAAAATAGCATGGACCTTGGAAACATTATTTTATTAGGGAAAATACAATTACATAGGTATAACTATCCATGCTGTGGTGACAGTAGGCAATAAATCACTTCAACTATTGCTAAACTGATATCAAGAAACAAGAGACAAGATCTCAAGAAACAACAAGATCTCAAGAAAGATATCTCTTTTTAATTAAGAATTAAGAATTCTTGAGAATTAATATTCTTTTCCTCTTGAGATTGAAACACAGATTTTCATTTTTCATCCATATTTGAATACCTCTGTTCTTACAAAGATGCTTGCTTTTCATCCATATTCGTTTTTACACAAATATATTCTTTTACAGATACCCATCTCGGGAAAGTGACTTCTAATATAGTCAGTTCCTTGATGATAATCACAAAACTGGTTTGTCTTCTGAAATAAATGGTTCAGAATGTACAGAGAGCAAAGAAAAGTGAAAGCTCTGTACTTTTTTTTTTTTAATATAACTAGAACAGAGCCTGCACAGAGCCTGGTTGATGAATTCAACCAGACAATCTTAATGAGGTGGGTTTTAATGCTGAGTTATGAAAACCTCCTTTATGTAGTCATCTCCCATTGGTGGTTACAAGAGTATAAAAATAAAAGAATAATTTGAAACATCAAGATTGTCTTTAACCATTCCTTTAACATTGAGTTACTGGCCATACTCCACAAAGATGATCTTTGGTTATACATCAGTACTGACAATTAGATCAGCAGTGCCTGGGCAATCACATACAGCTGAAGGCACCTGACTTCTGAAGCTTCAGCAATCCTTGGTGCACAAAACAGTGAGCTGCGTCTCTTGGTTTTGCTTACCCACTTTTCCAAGGTATATCAAGCAGATTTTAAGTTAAATGCAACATATCACTGTTGCCCAAAGTCAAGTAGCAAAATAGCTATATTCTTGAGACAGATATATAAAACACTAGTCATCTTGATGCAATTTTAACAGGTAAAAATACCATCTTAATGAGTATTAATAAGGAAGGATTATTCACAATAAAGAAATAGTTTTTTTTTTTTTTTTTTTTTTTAAACTCAATTTGTGACCATAGTGGGAGTAAGAACTTTTCAATTTAAAAAAACTATGAAGATATAATGTAGCGGTGGTAAGAGCTGTGAGACAACAGTTATCTCAGAAATGTCACAAAGTCAACTTTTTTTTTCCTGGTTTATCTCAGGAAACAAACATGATTATGTGAAACTGAAGCCCAGGTTGAGATAAAGCATATGGGAATGAGTACTCAGGTTCATTTTTCTGTGATTTTTATAAATCAACTCAATACCCTAACCATCAAGATAGAGTATTAATCTGTCACTGGGTTGCAATATGTGCAGCTTAATCAACGACGCCATTCACTTGCAAAACTGGAGAAGCTGTCTTCCTAAACTAACCTTAAGAGAGAAAAACAGGCCTCTTCCGAAAAAAGTTCACAGTTCCTCAGACGGGGAATTAACCCACTCAGTTTTGACTGGCAAGAGATAGCTAAAATATATATCCTGTGCTTAAGAACTAAGGGGAGTGAATGAACTTTCCATCCTAGGGAATACTCTAGGAAACAGTTTTTTTCCTCAACACTGACATGTTCAAGACTTAGTCAGTTATCAGCACAAGATTACATGGGATACTTGAGAGGGGCAGGGTCAAACCTGTCGCTGATGCCATGTCTCCTTCCCATCTCACTGCTTACTGTGCAAGGGATGCTCTCCTTCCTCCTTTTCTCACCAGGAGGCTGGGGAACGGTTTGGGATGTGAAAAAACCCCAGAACAGAAAGTTTCATGTGACTGGCTATATTCAAATATTTTGGGCAAACAAGTGTTAGGTAACAACTGCAAATATGTTGGGCAGCCATCTCTAACCAACTTGGCGGCAGGGAGAACATGTAAACAAAAATCTATGTTGTTTAACTGACAAGATCTCCCAGGTTATCTGCGTTAATCTTTAAGTAAGAGTGAAATATCCCTCTGAACAGAGAAAATCCATTGTACAGAGATAAAACACTGAAATCTAAGATGTCCATACACTGCCCATGAAGACCCTTATTACTCTAAATAGAGGAAAATAGTATTTGTGTTTACTTTATACACCATAAGACATAAGATTGTATTGATTAATTTAAGGAGGGAGTCTATTTTTCTATAAACTGACAATGCCCTTTTACTGAAGTCTCAGAGTTGTAATACCCTTTCATTGAGATTTTGTTGATGAGGAAAATTAAATCATTAATGTACATTAAAAATCAATTTCATCASTTCTGCAAGTGAAGTCAGATATTATAGGAATTTTTTTGCTCTTTCAAATAAACTGATTTCATGAAATAAGGAGTGATAAGGGAGTTTTATAAAATATAAACAGTATATATTATAAATAATAGCAAATGGCCCTAGAGCAAATGTTCTTGTGATTGATCACATCAGCAAAATCCCTCATGTGCCTTACAGCATAATCACACTGGGATCATCTGTTGTACTATCCATATGTTAACTAGCTAACTGCCTATTGAGGCAAATTCATAAAGCTAAATCTAATGAAACCTGTTTTGTTTGTTAGATTTATTTCTCACTGCAGAGATGATGTAAATGGATGCACATGGCATGTTTTCAAGGGAGCCAATCCTACCTAATTCAGAAATAAATTTCTCTATATTTAAAGAATAGTTCTGATTTCACCTTCAGAATGTAATCTGCAGAAATAAAGCACAAGCCATAAAACACTCACTTGCCAGCTCAGTTACTTCACCATGCTTCCCGAAAGGGAACACTGACACGTTTCAGAGAAGAGGGATGTAATGATTAAGGTGGAGTATTCTGGTTCAAAGATAACTGAATATGCTCAACAAGAGTAACCATTCAGTGGCTCAATACAATTTGTGCAGCTCATGTAATGCAAAAACACAATGCCAGATGCCCATATGGAAATACCAATAAAAGGTAAACTTACAGGACCCTCCCAACTATCAGGGCGGTTATTTGTATCTAAACCTGTTAGGGGAGCAACCTGGTTCCAAATCCCTGTGGCTGAATCAGCACTTTGTTTTCACTTTTCAATAGTGAGTTTATGGATCTTGACTTTGCTGACATTTGTTTCAGAGAGGAAAAGGAAAACTGGTCCATAAAGCTCCCAACGGCTGAAAAGTAAAACCAGAAATGCTAGTGCGAAAATTAAAAGCAGATTGCCGGGTAGAATAACTGACCAGGGATCCTGTAACTGATAGACCCCCTTCTTGGCAGGTGTTGTTACAAAAAAAATTTTAATAGTAGCTCATTGGGTAATTAAGTATAAGAAAACAGGAAAAGATCTGCTAGCATGCAGGTACGCAAAAGAACAGCATGTCCACCTGTTAACCTCTCTAAAGTATGACTATCATCACATATAATCTTATCACATCATCACATATCCAATCATCACATATAAATAAATTGTTTGACCCATCAGAGATATCCAGACATACCTTACCCTGCAAACATCACCTATTTCCACACACAAACTAAGATACACTACTGGACGAGTATGAGTTTGGCATGGAGCAAACAATATTGAATTAGTCATTCCTTTTCATATTTTAACACATCCCTATTTTCTTTTAAAATCTTTCCAACYTTTCTGGTGCCAAGTATGTTATGAGGTAATGTTTGCCCCAGAAAAGTCTTCAATTCCAGTCATCTGTCAAAGGAAAAGTCAAATAGTGGTACTGCTTTCACACCTGGTGCTTGAACAAATCCATTGTAGTGTATCTTTACGCCAACTTACAAATGAATTATCATTTGCTTGCATTGGAAAAGCAATGGAGGAGATCTCATTGAAAAGACTTCTATTTGTCTCTGTCATGAGACAGACCTGAACACAACTTTAAGATATTACAATAGCTCTTCTACACTATTCTATTTAAACCAAGGGCATTCCTCATCAGACTATCTCATGGTTCACCAAACTTTCCACAAATATGTGGAAAGTATTTACATGTAGTCTTTTGACATCATTATGCCCCCTCTCACTTCTTATATTGAGTTTTATATTGAGTAGAAAGTGTTTTTCAATTTTTCTCTGGCAGTTTTAACCAATATTTCTTCTTTCCCCAGTTCTAACCACAAGTCCTCCAACCACTTCTATGATTGACTTATCTCCATGATAGTAACACTTTCTATTTTAGATTTAATAATTTATATTTAGTTCATTTGAGGATTAGGAACTATTTAAAATTCTTCAAAATAAGCAGTCTAGAACAAATTCAGAAAAATCTCATGCTGCAAGACTTTAATACCCTTTTCATTTTGTAAAAATAGACAAAAATTAAATGGGCCTGATGTATCTCATTATAGACTGCTCCTTTAATGCTCCAAAGAAGAAAATATCAGAATCACATATTGTTGCTACTACATGGAAAACAAAAGAATTACTTATATGTTTTCAAATAAGAAATAAACTTGAATAAACTGAAGATCACCTGCTCCAATCCTTTGCTCAAGCTGGGTCAGCCAGAGCAGGCTGTCCTGGACCATCACAGCTGAGTTTTGAATATCATCAAATATGGAGACTCTCTGGTAGCCTATTCAGGTGTTCAACCATTTTCATGTTAAATAAATAAATAAATAAATAAATAAATAAATAAATAAATACTAAATTCTTATGTTTATGTGGATTTTCTATGTTTCAATTTGTACCCACTGACTTTTACCCTGTCACTGGGCACCACTGAAAAGAGTTTGACTCTGTTCTCTGTATACCCTCCTATCAGATATTTATACATTTAGATAAGATAAATCCACTGAGCCTTCTCCATGCTAAACACTCAGTTCTATCAGCCTCTCCTCCCTTAACAGATGTTCTAGTCATTTCATCTCCTTAGTGGTCTTCTGTGGGACTTGTTCCGGTAGCTCCATATCTCTCTTGCACTGGGATGTTCAGAACTAGATCCAGGACTCCAGATATGACCTCACAAAAAGTGAACAGAGTGAAAGAATCACCTCTATTGACTTTCTTTACATTATTCTTTCCAGGATACTACGGGCTACCTTTGTCACAAGGGCACACTGCTGTCTCTTGTTCAGTTTGTTGTCCACCAGGACCGCAAGGTCTATCTTTATAGAGTTGCTCTAACAGCAGGTTAGCCCCCAACCTGTACTAGTGCATGTAGTTATCACTCTCTAGTGCAAGAAGTGCACTCTCTCCATCATCTTTGAGAGGTCCTGGAGAGCAGGGGAGGTGCCCGAGGACTGGAAGAGAGCCAACATCACTCCAGTCTTCAAAAAGGGCAAGAGGGAGGAGCCGGGCAATTACAGGCCGCTCAGCCTCACCTCTGTCCCTGGAAAGGTGATGGAGCTGTTCATCCTAGAGAGAATCTCCAGGCATATGGAGGAGAAGAAGCTGCTGAGGAGCAGTCAGCATGGATTCACCAAGGGGAAGTCATGTCTGACAAACCTCATAGCCTTCTATGATGGGATGACAGGCTGGCTGGACGAGGGGAGAGCCGTGGATGTTGTCTACCTTGACTTCAGCAAGGCTTTTGACACCGTCTCCCATAATATCCTTATACGGAAGCTCTCGGAGAGTGGACTAGATGAGTGCAYGGTGCGGTGGATCGAGGGCTGGCTGGATGGCAGAGCTCAGAGGGTGGTGATAAATGGGGCCGAGTCCAGTTGGAGGCCTGTGGCCAGTGGTGTCCCTCAAGGGTCAGTACTGGCTCCAGCGCTCTTCAACTTGTTCATCAATGACCTGGATGAGGGCACGGAATGCACCCTTAGCAAGTTTGCAGATGACACCAGGCTGGGTGGAGTGGCCGACACTCCGGAGGGCTGTGCTGCCATCCAGAGGGACCTGGACAGGCTGGTGAGTTGGGCAGAGAGGAACCTCATAAGGTTCAATAAGGACAAGTGCAGGGTCCTGCACCTGGGCAGGAATAACCTCAAGCCCCAGTACAGATTAGGGCTCGACCTGCTAGAAAGCAGCTCCACGGAGAGGGACCTGGGAGTCTTGGTTGACACTAAGTTAACCATGAGTGAGCAGTGTGCCCTCGTGGCCAAGAAGGCCAATGGGATCCTGGCCTGCATCAGGAGGAGTGTTGCCAGCAGGTCAAGGGAGGTGATTCTGCCCCTCTACTCAGCTCTGGTGAGGCCGCACCT
>NW_020454139.1:1501322-1525550 GCF_003342845.1 Nothoprocta perdicaria | reverse complement strand
TCCTTCTCTGGAGGTCTTCAAAACCCGCCTGGATGCCACCCTGTGTCACATGCTGTAGGTGTGCCTGCTTGAGCAGGAAGGTTGGACTAGATGATCTCTAGAGGTCCATTCCAACCTTAAATATTCTGTGATTCTGTGATTCTGTGAAACTGCATGAGGCTTCTGTGAAACTCATGAACTTCATGAGGCTCCTTTATGTCCATTTCTCCAGTCTGTTGAGGTCCCCCTGACAGCACAACACTCTAGCATTATCAGCTGCTATCATATTAGTATCGTCTGAAAATATGCTGAAAGTGCGCTCTACCCTATCATGCAGGTCATCAGTGAAGGTGTTAAACCATATCTGCCCTGATATCAACAATCTGGGGTACAACATTTACAAGCAAATGGCCTCCATCTGGGCTTCATTCCACTAATCACAACTCTCTGACACCAGCTCAGCAGTTTAGACAGTTTTCAGTCTACCTCACTGTTCACTTATCTAGCTTGAACTTCATCAGCCTGTGTATGAGGATGTTATGGAAGACAGTGCCGAAAGTAGTGAGGTTGCTTGATCAGGGTAAGACTGGTTTACTCCTTTATGAATCCAGACTGAACTCTCACAGTCACTCTCCTGTCTTTTATATATCTGAAGGAAGTATTGAAAACCATCACCTTCCCATGGATCAAGATGAGGTTGACAGGTCTGTAGTTTCCCAAACCCTCCTTCCTGCCATTCTTGAAGGGTGACATTTCTCTCTCACAGACCTCAGGAAYTTCCCTCGATCGCAATGACCTTCTGAAGATAATAGAAAGTGCCTTCTCAGTGACAGTGCACAGCTCCCTCAACACTCACAAGTGCATCCTACCAGGTTCCATGGACTTGTGTATGTCCCATTTGTTTAAGTATTCTCTACCTTGATCCTCCTTAACTAAGGGTAAGTCTTCCCGACATAGACCTTCCCTCTTATCTCGAGGGCTGAGTAGCAGTCCCAACTCATGAGGAGCAGTCTTACAGGCACTGAGGTGAAGAAGGCTTTCAGTACCCTTGCTTCCTCTGTGTTCCTTGTCACCAAGCCCTCCCCATTTAGTAGAGGACTCATACATTCTCTAGCCTTCCCTGTGCTGCTGCTTCCTTCCACTGCCTTTCACATCTCTTGCCAGAATCAACTCAAGATGGACTTCACCTCTCCTAATCCCACGAATGCAGGGGCATTAGTATCAAGTTATTTTTGACAGAAAAAAAAAAATAAATAAAAGGAGCAGTTCTCTCTAAATGTGCACACAGGATATATAAATGTGTGATTCTTAAGATTCACTCCATCCTTATCTGCCTTTCAAATATACATATCATACACATATATACACATAAGCATAGAAAAGCATATTCTTATATAAATATACATGCATATTGCTTTAAATATGAGGGATTCACAGATCTTTTTTTTTTTGAAAAATACATCTGTATGAAATCACATCACAGAACATACAGTACATACTGCTCAGAAGCTGTACATACTCGCCATACCATGCATGGTAGCACTGGTATACTGCCTCAGTCAATGACTAACAAAGCAAAGACTAATGGTTGTTGTTCATAGTTGATACAGTATTTCAATAAATAGAAGAACCCTTTGCAGAAAAATAAAACCACACATACTCAAAGCATTCAAGAAAAAATAATTCATATAGGGGTTACATTCACTCTACGTCTCTTCTATACTATTCAATCTACACAGCATAGTGTCAGCTAAAAATAATAAAAGTGCTGCAGCACTGAATACAAAAGTCACAGTTGAATGAAGTGATCTTACTCAGTATTATTATCTTCTAGGCTATTTTATCTAAACAGTATTCTTTATATATGGCAGGATGGGTCCCAAGCCACAGTAACATGTGCAAACCTGCTTTTCTGCTTTCCCACCTACTTAAAATGGCATTACATACCTTGCAGAGTCAAAATATGCATCTTTGGCTAATTGCCCACCTTCTGGAATGTGTGCTTCATTAATTCTATCAAATTTATCCTTTTGCGGTTAAATTTATATCCTGCTGATACATGCCATTGCACAAATGACATTATAGAATTTCTTATACACATACATATTTAATAAGTACATAATCAACAAGTACATAATCAACAAGTACATAATCACAGGTACACAATTTTGGGGCATATATCTTCTGAGCAGCTCTAGGGACAGCTCCCAGCTAATCCACAAGCTGCTGAGCACCTCCATTAAACTTGAGGATGGTAATCCAAATTCCTTGGCAGTGGGAATGGAGCTAGGATGAAGAAGTGGTGAAGATCCACCTAGAATCCAGCAGGACCATCCAGCCCAGTGCCATCCCAGGGCAGTGGGATGCCCTGAGTATTCACCTGCACCCTCTCATCTGTAAACTCGGCTCAACACGTTGCCTGGGATGTATCCCATAGCCCTCAGATGCAAGAAGATTTTGATATTACCAAGGTTAGTGAGATTGCCACTTCCCTTTGAGGATTCTAGTAGGTTCTTCATTAACCTCTCTGTGCAATCCACTGCTTTTACTGCATTCAAAAGTTACATTTTATATAAGGGGTAGGCAATACTAGGTTTGGTACTGATATTGGTATATTGGTATATTGCATAGCTAATGCATAGTTAATATTCACCTCAATTTGCTACATAGAAATACATTGAAATTCTTCAAGTTAAATACTCATCTAGATAAAGCAGAAGGTGAGAAAAAAAATTACAACACTGGTGTGTTTAGTCCAAGTTATTTGTAGCAATCTTCTACGAAGGGATGGTAAATTTTGACCAGTGTATTTTTCCTCAAAAAACCAAAAGCAATAAACAGAACCACTCACACATTTACTTTATCTCTTCTATTTTCTTACATTTTCTGTTGCTCTTTCTTTCACTGCTTACATTTCACTTCTGCAGTGCTCCATTGTACCTGCACCCCACTCTCAGATCTTGCTCTTCTCTGTTCCTTTCATATATATATATAAGCTGACTTCCTCTCTGCTTCTTCTGATATTGTATACAAGCCAGTAATTCTTTTTCACAACATGGATTCTTTTCCTCTTCTAGACATAAATCTCCAAAGATAGACAAACTGTGATGTGATCCTTTAACTTTCAGGTCTCCAAAGCTGGCTTTTTCTTTTTTTCTTTTTTTTTTTTTTTTTTGGGGGGGGGTGGGGGGAGAACAGTAGATGTCAAAAGCTTTTAAAGCCTTCTCTAATGTCTGTGAAATGGTTATTGTGAAATGGTGTGTGTGTGTGTGTGTGTGTGTGCAGGATTTATGATGAGGGTGGGGATGGTAAGAATGGAAAAAATGTAAGGAGAGAAAATAACAGCAGTATTACAAAGTTTGAGGTTTGAGGTTTTAACTCAATAGAGACATTGCCCTATTCATTATCTATTCATCATGGCATTCAAATACTAGTGCATTCACACTTGAATACTTCAATAAATGATGGATAAATGTGGCTTCTAGTTCTTCAGTGTCAATTAACTTACCTCAAGAATCTGTTTTTCAGCCATTTCCTATTTTCTATCTCCTATCTTGGCTGAAAAACACTAAAATCTTTAAATGTTACCAAGAGATTTCCTGATGAAGGGGATTATTTTTTTAAATAAATAAATTTGTGCACTGGAAACTGGCTTTGATAAGAAAACAAAAGTTAAGACCTTAGGTAACAAAACAGTGCACTTCATGAGGAAAGAAGGAAAGGAGAAATGACATAATCACTAGTACCCCTGCAACAGAGAATTTGCTAAAGGAAACTTGCAAGTCACTATCTTCCTGAGCTAAAAATTTGGCAAGTGGTTTAACAGTGAGTAAGATGCCACAGATGAGCACAAGGGGACTCTCTCAAGTAAATGGGAACACTTGCACATGCAGCTCAGCATCCTTTGAGTCATGGCAAATGTCCAGGGCTTCAGAGGAATGTGGGAGAGGGAAGAAGGGGTGGAAGCAGCAAATATCTGCATCAGGAAAGTATGTAAATAATTCTCCATGGACTCTAGAGATAACTAGCATAAGATCATCAAGGTTCTCAAGGAACCAAGTAATGTTTCTATTATCAATGTTTATGGACAATTAATTTCATTAAATCTTTGCCTCAAACTTTGCTATCAAGAAGAGCAGCAGATTATTGCGGGGGTTACTGCTACCATATTTGCTAGAATGACAAGGAAGGGAGAAGAGATAAAAACATGAGAAAGATACCATTTGCCGACAGAAAATGCAATCAGTCCAAGGCTAAAAGCTGCAAGAGGACAAATCAAGGTTTGGCACATTCCTGTTGAAAAGGGAAATACCTGTCCCAAAAGATTAAATTGCACTACTTTTGTGATTATATTGCCCTTATCATAATGAAGTTCTGGTCAGGTTCTTGATTAACTGCTTCTGTCCATACTTTCCTCTTCCAGTACCCCTTCCAGTGTGTTGTTACATATTACTTTTCAAAACATCCCTAGTGAGATTCCTGTGACTACTCCCAGATTCCTGTAACTACTCCTGTGTCTTAACTGAAAATCCAGACTCTGGCTCTATTCCCTTCCATACCTTTCTCTGGACTTTCTCCTTTCTCATATCACCAAGAATACACTGCTTTCTAAAGTATGTTTCCCCGAGGATAACTTCTCTAGATCCCATAATTGGTAGAGGTAAAACAAAAATCATGGTACAGCATAAAAGCAATGCTACATCTAACGAAATACTTTCAGAGCAGCATGACTTCACACTCCAGTGAAGAAATTTTAAGACGTAATTGCTTTGTTTCCTTTGCCTTCTTTGTTCTCACAACGCTTAAACAAGAAAACAATGCAATTTTGGTTTTGTTAAGAATTAATATACCAACCACCTAAAAATAATAATTGTATAGTTAATCATTATAACCAGACTATTCTAATGAAAAGTGCATTCTTCCTTCTCATATAACTCAATCACTTTAATTCTTACATCCAGTAACAAAAAGCCATTCACTGGAAACCCTCAATTTTAGAAGTTTTACAATGACTTCCTCTTTTACACATTATTTTCAAAAGATTAAAGACATATTCCTTCAGCTCACTTATGAGAAGGTTAAAGGAAATTTTCTATGTATTGTTGACCACAGTAAGATCAATTACATGCTCATCTGAACTGCTGAGACACAACTGGAAAAGGAAGGTTCCCATCACTTGCTCTCTGAGGCTCTGTGGACTCCTGCTCTCTTTTCTTCAAAAAACTAACCTTGATATGAACATAATCCTTGCTGCTCTCCTCAGTGACGTGAAATCAGCTGAGATGCTTTTAAGCAATAGCCCAACAATTTTAATCTCTCCCTATCCCCGTATTGAAGAACTCCCAGAATGCCCAAATCTAATSATCTCTGATTTCTAAGAAGCAATTTCGACCAAGAACATAAGGCAAAGCTTCAGCTCTTAAACATGTCCTTGAAAAAAAATGTAGGCTATGTTCCTAGCTTTGAAAGATTCCTTCAAATTTCTCTCACTGATTCTTTAATGATTTGGAAAACAACTGTCAAGTTAAGAAAGCGGCAGTTCTCAAAAAAAAACAGAATAAACATTTTTAGAATGACCTTATACTCAATCTACACAATATGTAAAATGAGTTTACAATGACTAAATTCTCCAAATCTAGACTAATTCAGTCTTCTGCATGGACATCCTAGAGGTTTTAGAACAAATAAGCAGAATTGATAGTCCTGTAAAACCAACAAAATATGCAAAAGAAGACGTTCTACCAAAGCACTCCCAAAAAGAAGAAAAAATACTCATAAAAGGTACTATATAATGGACAAAAATGAGTTGTACATATTATTGTCATCCTGGGTTATCCCTAGGTTATCTGACATTCTGTGCTTTTCATGCAATCAAGAATATATTCTCAATTCCTCGTTAAATGTTAAATGCCACTGTTCAGATAAATGTTGCAAGAATTGCAAATGTGCCAAAAGCTCATGTTCACAAAATTACGTACAGCTGCTAAGTTCAAAAGCCATGCTGCCAACTTCTCTTACTATCAGGCTTCTGTGCTACGAAGATCGTCACAGTACGGCTGCTGCAAAAAGAATTCTCTACACACGAAAAAGTAGACGCATTTATCTGTTCTAAATTGCCTTTACTAGACCATCTCTCATGGAAGAATAATCTAACTGAAGCTAGTGTAGTCTAATGAACTTCATCGCTTCATACCATATGTAATGAAGAGCAGACAAGGAAAAGCCATCTGAGCTGTATTTGATTACCCAAGAATAGAAAGTCTGCAGGACCAATCCAGGACATCATTATATTTAAACAACTCTGAATCGCTGTCAGTCTTAAAAGTTGCCAACAGTTACGGTTTTCTCAGGGCATCTGTGCCCGGCAATCTCCCTAACAGTGCTGAAATATCTCATCTTGGTGCAGGCAGAGGGAGGTCAGAGCAGCTAACCAGTTTCATGGCAAAACCTCCTCAGCAAATGCAGCCTGTCCACACACATGTCAGCTGGGAGGACAGGGCACCAGAATAAAGTTAGATAAAAAAGCCGATATGCAGAATTTTAACTGAAATTTTCATCAAGGTGATATGTCCAGAAAAGGGAATGTACTGTCAGTTCTTTGGCTTTTGTCTTTTTCATTTCAGCCATGCTAAACAGTTGACAAATGCATTAAAACACCCATATATACAAAGAAAAGGAAAGATTCTTTCTTGTTCTTTTGTAAAAAGTGTTTTCCATATAATGATTTTACCCAGTGCTACAAAGAAGCTTATCAGCAATGTAGTCCTTCCAAAAAWATATATATATCATGATTTAGGCAGGGATAGCAATGGATATACTACTGTTAAAGCATCTGAAGGATGTATGTCCCTGACTGATTCAGTCCACACTCTGGGAAGGAGACAAGTAAACTTGTAATTCCAAGTGAGAAAAACACTCCCAGTAGATCATAAAACGAATACAAGGACAGAAATTCGCAAAAATCTAGGAGTTTCAGGTGTTAATCCTGTACTTCAAAAATGAGGCATAAAAGTACTGAAGAGATTGAGACCTTAGAGCAAACCCATGGCAGGATCTAGGAAGAGAGTGTCACCTTATTGGTGCATAGCTGTTTGGGTCAGGAAGGGAAGGGTGGAGGTGAAACGTTTCCAAGTTGGTCCAGTTCACAACCCAAAGGACATCAGAGAGTTGCAGGAACAGCTCTGCTCCTTGCACTCCCCTGTTCCTTACGCTCAGTGTTCTGGACAAAAATTTGCAAATACTTCTGCCCCTCTGCCTACCAAAATAGTTTACGCAGTTTGACACATTAAGGGCAATTCCTGAACATTAACTTATTCRTCAGACAGACTGTTTTAAACTGAGGGGAAAGTGTTAAACATGATAGCAGTGTTTATTAAAACGGCTCCCACCTCTCTTCTTTGAGATGCAAATACAGGTTCTCTGCTTTTTTTCTATATTGCCTTTATTATTTTCTTCTTCCARGGTAAAACGATACTATTTCCTTTTTTCAGTCACCTTCAATTTGCTTTGGTAGTAGTATCCTTTTTTAAACAGTCCGTATCAATCCTGTCTCCTTGTTGCAGGAAATGGCATTCAGAGAAGGGAACCTTCCCCTTCTATCCCATGGCCTAAAAATAACAAGGAGTGAGATTTCTCTGCAGGCAACTATCTTTTCTTATTCTCACAAAAAAATAAMAAATAAATAAAAAAATCAAACAACCAGCTCAAATGGAAAAGTCCAGCCCTCCCTACTATATGCAATTGTGAGCTCCCTTAAATCCACTTTTTTTTTGAGTCACACATATGCATGCAAATTGTTGAAGTCTGCTCTCTCAAGAATACATCTCACAGCAATATCTTTCTAATACATTTATGCAATTCAAAGGGAAGTTTTCTTTAAATTGGAAACTATTTTTTGTGTATTGTATAACAGTAAATCTATTCTGCTGCTTGATAGTACTTTAGATCAAAATTTGTTCTGTCCCTTTTTATTACATACCTATATTACTGTTTTTCAAAATATTTTGCTTATATTCAAACAATATTGCCAATAAGCATGACAACTTGAAAATTCAGTGCTGTCTTTGCAGTCAACTGTTAAATTTTGTTAAAAGAAATATTTAAGCACTTACATGCTTCCAGGAAAGTTTTTTTTTTTTTTTCTAGAAGGAGAAACAAGTACTGATCTGCATCTGCTTCATTACAATTGATTAGAGGCAAAAAGAGGGTTTGATTATATGCGCAGACTGGGATTTCTGTCTCTCCAGGTAACTGCCTGCATAAGCTGCTTTCATTACATCTTTTCTTTATTAAAATAAAAACACTTGAGTGAAAAACTGTATATCATGTGAAAGAAGTTCTGTTTGAAACACTGGCAGTACCAATCTCTCGTTTCAGTTCTTGCAAACTCTTATCTCCACACATTGCTTAATCGCTGACATTTCTGTGATAAAATAATCTCCCAGATACTGGTGTGGCCTTCATAAATGACCCATAGAGTTTTTTACTTTTACTTCTAACAACAAAATAATATAGGCATAAGTGACAATTCACTTTCAACAAGCTTTACAAATCTGTTCCTCCTCCTAACCATCTGACGTATAAACACCTCAAACACTGAGGTATAAAGCAGGCAGGATGCGAAATGTTTTGCCAATGATGATGGAAGTTTAGTGGTGAACATGGCATTGAACCCAAGCTTCTGTTACCAGTCCTTTAATGTGTTATTAACAAGAACCTCATCTCTCTCTCCATGTTAGTTTGAGTTGTGTTCAGACTTCTAATT
Organism: Nothoprocta perdicaria; assembly: GCF_003342845.1. Classification (NCBI taxonomy): domain Eukaryota; kingdom Metazoa; phylum Chordata; class Aves; order Tinamiformes; family Tinamidae; genus Nothoprocta; species Nothoprocta perdicaria. The sequence continues at coordinate 1,516,807 of NW_020454139.1, read as the reverse complement.
TCCAATGTAAGTCCTTCTTTCCTCCCTGTACTACACATGGCCATTCACTATATAGACTCACCTACAGTTTAATTTCAGTGAAACATTTCCCAGTGCACCTGCAAAGCAATCAGAGCCAGTCCGATTGACACCACAGAACAACTAACCCTGCAGGACAGGGTATCTTTCCTTAAAGATGCCTCTGGTAGCTTAACATCCTTTGAAGGTACTTCAGTCTTAACTATAATGAAGACAAAATCTACAATTAAAACATGGCCTACTAAGCACAATTTTAGTAGATATCAGATGTCAACACTAATAGATATGCCATCTAGAAATGTTTGTTTGAGTTTTTGTGAGTGAAATTGAACTGACTTCAAATACATAGCAAATATGCCTTGTAAAGAACAGACAGGAAGATGCAGCATAAGTTCAGTTGAAGACAAGTTATTTTCTTAAATGAAATGCACTCCTATACATGATGATCAAAAGTTACAGGACAAACTTGTAATATGGCAACCTTCATAATAAACCCTTTTATAGTTTATGTACACATTCCTCTCTATTACCTACCACAGCTGATTTCAGTTTACCTTGGACTTGGCAAAACATGCAAACTCCTACTCATGCAGCAATGTAGTAAGACTCTCACACTATCTCATAGCCTATCTTCAGAGATGCAGAAGAAGGGAAWGTATCCCTCATAAACATAGACAAAAGGAATATGTCAGCTAATTAAAAATAATATCAGAAACTGAAAAATCTCCTCAGCCATGCTTCAGTAAGTTCCTTTCTAACAACAAAAAAAAAGAATTCTGAAAAAAAAGAAACTTTAAGAAGAAGTAAAAAAATCTAAATATGCTGCACTATTTTCTGAGAATGAGAATGGAAATGTTTCTTTCTTCTACAGTTTCACTGAAGATGAACTGCGTGCAGTGATAATTTCAGAAATGTTTTTCAGGTCTGACGTGCAGAATTCAACTGCAGTAAAATGTGCCAGCAGCAGCAGTCGCACAAACTGCTTATTGCTGTCTTTCACTTGGTCTCATATGTATTGTGGTTGCATAATAACCCCTGCTACTGTCTGCCAAATTATATTTACATGAGCTCACCTCATGGTGCTTGAGTGCTCTGTTCAAAATACGTAGAGATTAAATAACTTAGACCCTCTGCACACATCTGTCTTATTCAGAGGCGCAATTGGAAGAAATGTATAATTGTTGGTCATCTCGAGAGGTGTTTGTCTGTCCTGTTTCAGACACTTCTGTTTGCACTGTGCCAGCAATTCAGCATGTGTTGAACACTTATAACAAGAGTTACAAGTACAGGAAAGGTACTTTTGTGCATCAAGCATGCCTATCCTCTAGCCTGTGCCCAAATCCATAGCCAACCATCATTTGTATAAAGCCTCAAGGGCAAAAAACTGTTGGTTAGTGATTTTACTGGTATAAACATATATTGCTTCCTTCCTAAGAAATTACATTCCTTCCAGCAATGTACTGAATTCATCATGATAAACACTGACAGCATGCGCAAAATCAGCCCTTTTTACCTATGTGTTCGCAAGCTGAGAGCCAGACCCAGCTCTAATCTGCGCTGGCTGCTGCTGAATCCTATGCAGAATCTCCCACCTAGTGCAGCCCCAATCCTGCCAGCAGCCTAGCATCTCCCCTTCCTCAACTCATTGCAGCTCCAGGCACTGGAGATATCCATGCAGGATGGACGTATGACCCCAAAACAGCCCTCACTTCAACTCTCAGTTGCAGAGATCAACTCATGAAATTGAAGAAACTGATGAATGGATGAAAACTGAGATTTTTTTTTAAGCAGGAGAAGAGGGAACTGTCAGTGCAATAGTTTGATGGGATGCAGTGCAATATTTTGTTAAAAGATAGCAAAAAAATAGCTAAGATCTCTCTACAAGTGTAAAGAAAATCAAGTAAGTGTACAGAGCATCTTCAAAAGAGTAACTTTTGAGTTTTGTAGCTGGCTAAGTCTTCTGATCAGATATTTAATTGCCTTCTTGCATGACAATCCATGACAATACATCATTCAAACATCTAAAAATAGACTTACTCCAACTCAGTAAACTTACTTAAAGTCACATTTTTGCTTACAGGCTTTGCTGATCCATGCTTTTTCATGAATATTTAAAAATACTATGTATTTTTACTACTTCTAAAATATATTCATACCACATTTATTCATTAAAATTTATTCATACCACATTTAAAATACTATTTAAATATACAGCTTTCTAAGATCTGCAGAAAACAGATTTCTATCCAAGGACCTATGGAAATTTGAAAAATATCTATCCATGCACATATAAGTCTGATGCAATAAATAAGACTTACGTACTTATAAGTCTGTACTCATACATGTACAGCCAAACTTTAAGTTTAAAAGTTAATTTAAAAGGTTTTCAACATAGTCAAATATATGTTAGATACTTAAAAATCTATTTAGCATAAGTTTTAGTACAATTCAGCATAAGTAAAAAATTTTAATCGTACTTTGTGCTCTGAGCTAAGAGCTGCAGTTAAATTGGAGTATTGGGAGAATGAAAGGGAACCACACCTCTCTCCTCTGCACAAAGGGGAGCAAGGCCAACTTTCCAAGCTGCTGAGGTAAATACTTAGAAGAAGATAAAACCTAAGGAAAAAGCAAGTAGCACCTGGCTTAAGTTTTTCTGGAATTCCTCACCTTTCCTAGCAGCAAATAAAGCAATAACTGTATCCTGTGTGGAGAAGGACATTGTTTTTGTGCATTTCTTGTACTGTTTAGAAGCAGAGAAAGGAAGAGAAAAATTTGTGTCAACTTGGTTTCTAGGAGATATATTCAAGCAGTTTGTTCATGCAAAAAGGGTTTTGCATTATTAYATCTGCCATATACCTTGATACATTCAACACGCTTTTCAGAGGCCTCAAAAATCTTATGAAATTGAAGATGTAGAACCAAGTATTTGGAACCATTGAAGTCTCCTCTTTTAACTCTGATTTGTATCAACACATAGCACTTCCACCCAGGTTAAATACAACCCCTACTATTTTTACAAAAGGAGAGGGAGCACCAAGGAAGGACTATATGCTGCAAAGAGAGATTTACTTGGATGGGAAATGATGGCTTCATTAGGGTACAGCTTGGATGGCACTATGTACTCCTCCTGTCACAGGACCAAATACAGCTTATCTTCTTCACACAGCAATAGCAAAAACCCATGTAAGGTATCAGGAGACAAGAAGTTGTAAGTTACAATCTCATCACTTTGTTTACTACAAGCAAAAATTAGGGCACATCCAACCTCCTGTCCATTTAACACATTGTCTGGCAAGAACATGCAATTCCCTCACTGTTGCCTCTATCACTGGGGAGTCAAATGAGCTYTTTCCAAAGCAGGGCTCAATACTGAAGGTAAACAATGGATTTTACCTTTGATAAGAAATGAGAAGATAAAAATTCAGGAAGTTCACAAGTCATTACATCAAAATTGATTGCTGTTTTCTTTGCTTTTACCTAAAAATATCCTAAAATACCATGTGCATTCACAGCAAGACTTTGATTTCAGCAGAGCTGGGCAGCCAAAAGACTAAATAAGCAATTTTTTTTTTTTTTACAGAATTGAGTACACAATCTGCAACCCAAAATTAAAAAAGAACATTCAACAGGATTCAAGGCACTTTATTAAGACATTTCTATTTGAGTTACAAATGGCAAAGCAAAACACAACGGTCTTAATTTCACAAGTGATCTCACATAACACGAGARGAGTTAAGTATGCTGCTCACATGGCTGCCAAATTTACATGCAGCAATTTGAAAGAATGAAAAATACAACCTGCTATTTCTAGCTACATGATCTTATTTTTARGGACACTGTCATAAAGCAGCACAAAATATTTTGTAGAGAGATTTACACATCATCTTTCAGAGATTATAATATAACAAACTAAATGCATACATGCGTAGATCTCCCTTACCTTTCCCCTTTGATGGCAATTAATTTGTTGAACATTTAATGCAATTTTAACACAGGAAGAGAAATATACTAAAGTCCTTCCCATCAAATGCAAAAATATTTTAACTCCTGTACTAATCTCAGGAGGTTTTTGCCAACTCTCCCTATAATAACTATGCTAGTGGTTTTCTTTTACTCATATTAAACACCAGTGTCAGTTAATCATATTCACTGTAATGTTTAAACAGTCATTTCAACACAATATATTTTTGGATTGTATGAATTCTTCATTAAGATTCTATTTTTTTAATAGCTTGATTAACTATTGAATTTTATCATGTTGCCTATCCAGAGTAGCCAGAGCAAGTGAGTCAATTTTCTTCTGTAGCCATGGCCACTCTTTCAAAACATGTTCTATTAAAGTTAAAATCCCACAAGGATATTACAGGGCCCTGACAGGGCTCTAAATATAATTTTTAAAAAAGCTTGGTGAGCAGCTTTATACTTAGCCTTCTTCCTTATTTTCATCTTGGTTTGAGTTTTTAAGGGAGTCTAGGAAGATATACAACTTCACACTGAAAAAGCCAGAGACTTTTTCATCAAAATCTGACAGAGTTAAAGCTGAGCCAACTGATAACCAAGGATTTCATATTGAAGCATGCTGCTTTGGCTTTGTGTCTACTAGGAAAGCGAGATGTTTTCAGAAAAGCAATAGCATACAAACAGTAAAGTCCAACACCAATAGGAACGCACTCCAGGGCACAAACACACAGCACAGTATGTGGACGTGCCCACAGAARAGTCTTACTTTAAAATAGGCATGTTTTCCTTCTAGGGTTGACATGGTCTCAGGATAGTGCCCRGTTATATTAAGGATACAGCTACAGAAGAATTATTTCTTTTAAAATACCACCACCCTGTCCTTTATTTCACAGTCTCTTGTATGCATGGTTCACATACAAAATTTAAAATTATTTTAATGCATTCTTATGTTTTCCTCTATATTCTTAACTTGTTATAGACTCGGTGTCACACAAATAGCATGGTAAAGCATGCAATACTTTTGTTGGTAGAAAACAGTTTGGAAAGAGCACAGTAAATATTTATTTTAACTGTGGTCGAACATTCAGAATTCTTTAGGGGTGCATCTGCATGAAAACATGTACATCTGCAGTCTCCAAGATCAGAAAAAAAGGCTGTGCCACAACACAGAATAATTCAGGGGTCCTGTTAAAATATCAGCTCTCATTCCTTCCAGTCAGCAGCCAATTAAAAGCAGAATGACAGGTCTGAACATGTGGCAAGACTCTGGAATTAAGATCATTAGTTAAGGCTGAAGATAGTTTTGATGCTATTATAAGCCTTTTTTCATTTTCCCCAGACTATCACTTTACAAATAACATATTGAGTACTCACTCCAAATTAAAATTATTGCTAACAGTTGAGGGCAAAGTTCAATAGAARAAAAATTAAAAAAAAACAGATCCTTCAATGGTTCCTTGAAAATTAGTGCAGACTTGCTGCAAAAACTTARATTTACATCAGCAAATTCAAAGAATATTCCATCACATTATGTACACGAGAGAGAACAAGGACATGAGGCAAATGAATGTTACTGTTTTAAACCTGGACAGAAATCCATGACTCTGACACAAGTTTTAAAGATCACAAAATTTTTTACAAATAAAGATCACAAAATCACTTTTAAGAATGAAAAAAAAAAGGCAAAAGAAAATTATACCTTACTATAATAAATTAACAATAGAATTATATAATAAATAATAATTGTTATTAAAGAAAAAAAATCACTGGCCAACCTGCAAAWTTTTTAAAGTAATCCCAGAATTATTCACTTTGACCAAGTATGAACTCATATAATTGTAGAAACAAAATAATTTACAGTCTGAAAGAATCAGATTTTTTTATTTTAAACATAATTAAAGTATTTACAAAATACTAAGCCTATCAGCTTGCTGGCAGTCAGTTAAGGGACGTGCTGAAACTACTACCTGCCAGATGAATTCTGCTTTATTTCTCTCACTGAACACATACTAACCATCCAATTTTCCTACTTCTTTTACTTAYGTGTCGTTTCTACCAGACAAAAACATTTAATGTTTATTTACTGTTCAGTGTCTGATGGGYTCCTCAGTTATCAAAATAAGCAGATTAAGTTAGGTTTCCAAACCACGTTAAAGATCAATGGCAATTTGATAAACCRATAAACCTCATGGTTAACTTCTTTGAAAAAGCCAGTTATCAAAAATTAATCCTTTCTAAGCTACAAACTCAATATAATTAGCTCAGGAAAGATATATTTTAAATTTCATATTGAAGATATGTATGAAGATATTTCATTTTATCTTTGAAAAAAAATCTCCCAGTCAAAAAAGTGTGTTGTCCCCTCTATTTAAAAGAATACATATTCCCTCCTCCACCATCAAGGAAAAAAAAATGGCACGCTCATTTACTCAAAACACACTCAAAACACAAATTATTACAGCAATATTATGGTGCAGTAGACAAAAGTATCAGACCAATAATACAGTGTAGGGAGGACAGAATCTTTTGTTCTCATAAAAGTATTAATATAGCACAAGCATCTAGCTTAAAAGAAAAAATTTTTTWAAAGTGCCCATATGAAACTAGTGCATTTGTTTCATATTTTACTTTTGCTTATTGTAGATAAAGAACACTTTCATCTGTGTGTAATTCACCCACAGAATGACCCATTATACATTTTCTCTGTAGCTTCTGCAGTTGAACGGAATGGTAGGGCAAACAACTTTCAGGTGTACAAGGCTTATTTTGTCTTTTACCTTTGAAACGTCCCACTAATGTATATAAAAGTATTTATGTGCAAGACTGTAATAACAGCTGATTGTTTTAAGACATAATAGAACAAGAGTATATTTTGTTGGTAAATAAAAATGCTTAAGCATTTATGAATTATGAAACACAGAAATGAGGAACTTAAAAAAGCAACTGCAGAGCTCATTCTCTCATAAAATGACCTTCAGTATGGACCTAAATACCAGCAGTTTATGCCAGAAGTTCTGACCCATCTAGCAACCTCCCTTTAACCTTCTGAAATACACCTTCATAAAGACTCAGTGGAGTTGGGCAGAACCTCATAGAATTTAACCCTCGATAAAGCAGACAAAAACATTTTTGTAGCAAATTCACTAAAAACAATGCTGACCAGAATCTGGAGTACCTGTTAAAAAAAAAAAAAAAAAAAAAAAAAAAAAGCTAAATCTAAAGTTTGAAGAAAAGCACTCCTCTCCTAAATAAACATCACCTTCAAGTGATCATTGCAACGCAGCCCAGAAACTCATAGGCACTTCATTTAAGTGCAAGTGGATTTCAAGAGTTTACCTCTTGACAGCAACTGAGCAGAATTTGAAAATCCCCCTGTACAAATCACAGGTGAAGCATTATCCTTCAGTGACATGGCTCATTATAAGCCTTTGCAGGCAATATCCGGTGCCATTATTTGCAAGTTAAAGGTTGCAAGTTAAAGGCAGTTGGGAGCGACACACCAAGCATGGAAGGAGTCTTGTTTCATTTCTAAGGACAGTTCAGACACAGTCTCCGAGCACATAAAACACAAAAATCTGAATAAGTTGATTCACATGATTGATTTCTAGGTTCACTGAGATCACTTATGTGCAGTCACGCACACACATACTCAACACATACACCTTTTAGCAGGAAAAAAAGCCATAGCAAGGGGATTTCAAAAGGCCAGGGAAAACTAAGGGGAGGATGGGGTTAACAGAAAAAATATTTCGAAATCAATTCATGATTTTTATATAGGCCCACTTTCTTTTTCTGTGAGTAAGGATTTTCTCACTGAAACATACAGACAATTAAAATTTTTGATACTTCAGTTGCTAAAAAGGACAATTTTCTAATGAAATTCTAGAAATGTATCAAGTTATTTTCACTCCAAAATGGGATCATCATTCTAACACAGTAAATAGACATGAATTTTATGACACTGATTAGTACTGAAACAGTTATTCTTTTTCTGAAAAAAAAAGTTCAGAAATGTGTAATTTTTCCAAACGTTGTTTAAGCACAGCATTCATTTAGTCACTCTGTTTTATTACTACTACCTCCTCAACTCTCCAGTGAACTGCAAAATTTCAAAGACTTAAACTTCAAGTTTTATGAAACTGAAAGAAATGCTTAAGATAACTATTCATCTCACCAAAAATTCTTCCCTCCTTAATTTCCTTTTCCCCGCTATGACATAGGACTACCAAGCATATGRCAAAGTGGGAGGGGTGCACTTCATGGCTAAGAAACATGACGCAAAGCAGCTGGTCACTCATTGCTTTGGGAATTAATGTAAGTCAAGATAAGTTTGTCTCCACTGTACTTATTTAATACTGAGAAATAACAACACAAAACAAGCAGCCATAGAGGCCTAAGTTTTGGCTTTTGCAGTGGAGAAACTTATCAAAGAAGTCTTTGCTTTATGATGCAAACACCTGTGCAGCAAGCATGAAACACCATTTTCCTCCACTCAGAAGAATAATGTGTTTAAAGAGCTGGGCTTAGTGCTATCCAACAAAATTATTATCCACTATTACAATCTTTTATTGATATATTAATTCAAACTGTACAGAATATTTTCTTTCTCCTTTCTTTTCTTGCTCCTATTTTTGGAACATGTGACTGCCTGTCAGATAAGACATGTGATCTATTTGCCCCACAGTTTATTCCAAAGCACCTAGGGTACCTCTCTGTCTGGTGTATTTCCCAGGGGCCACAGAACATCTCTCCATTTTTCTCCTCAGTAAGTTTCCTTSCACATATATATTCACAGCTATGCTGATGTGCATTTATCTCAAAAGGCACATAAAATACATACCCTCAAGATTGAGAAGAGTCTAAAGAGCTTAATTTAATTTAATTTAACGGGGTAATGACTCATATGCATATGACATTATTCACCAGCTCTGTAAACCTGACATGCAATATTGCTCTTACATTGCAGACTAAAAAAGAAATGTCTTCTTTGCAGCCTGTACCCAACTGTATATATAGGATGGAAAATGCCTCAAAATGCACAGTACCCACTTACTTGACCTTTTATGGGAAGATAAAACACCATAATGGAAGGACAGAGGGAGTTATTAGGTTACTGAAACTAGCTAATGACCTGCCAGTACAGGTCACTGTGCATCATCCTATTGACAGACTTTATCAACCTTGATCATCTTTTTGTTCAAAGACTATTCACACTTTATTATATTTTGTTGAAAACTATATTGTAATAGCAGAAAATGGCAATGAAAAAGCATTGAAGTGTGGACCCACAGTGGAAAAGAATCAAAAGGCACCTGAGGTCCTCTTCTGAGACTTTTGCATTCAAACTAAAGGAAAAGATCTAGTTTCTAACCAAGACTGTCAAGCTTAAAAAAATCCATTTTTTTTAACCCTTGGACACATCTAGAAACCATCAATCTTCAATGCAATAAATTGCATCACTTAATACTTCTGCACACCCCTAGCACTCACTTTGTGCATCTCACATTAATTTCTACACCAGGATCAGTATTTTAATGTGGGCTATCGTAATTGGTGGAATTATTGATGGAAACACCCCATGAAATCTGGCACAGAGCTCTAGCAAAGAAATGAGACAGAATGGCCTTTCATCTAACATAGAAAACCTGAGAACTTGTATCARGCAGAAAGCAAAGCCAGAAATTTTATTCCTTCCTTCTTCCTTACTCTAAAGAAGCAAAAGCTACTAAAGAAGACCTGATCATTGAGATCACACAACAGAGTAATAAAAGATCAGAGAATCACTGAATGGTTGAGGTTGGAAGGGGTCTCTAGCGATCACCTAATTCAATCCCCACTGCTCCAGCAGGGACACCCAGAGCATGGGGCACAGGGCGGCATCCAGGTGTGTACTGAACTTCTCCAAAGAAGGAGACTCCGCAACTTCCCTGGGCAGCCTGTTCCAGGGCTCTGTCACCCTCACAGTAAAGAAGKTCTTCCTCATACAGAGATGAAAATTCCAGGGTTTCAATGTGTATTCATTACCTCTTGTCCTGTCAGTGGTCACCACTGAGAAGAGTTTGGCCCCTTCATCCTACATTCTCCCCTCAGGTATTTGTACATGTTTATAAGATTCCCTCTCAATCTTCTCTTCTCCAGGCTAAACAGCCCAGCTCACTTAGTCTCCCCTCATACGAGAGATGCTGCAGTCCCTTAATCATCTTTGTCACTCTCCGCTGGACCCYCTCGAGAAGCTCCACGTCCCTCYTGTCCTGGGGAGCCCAGAGCTGCCCCCAGTGCTCCAGGTTTGGCCTCCCCAGAGCTGAGCAGAGGGGCAGGATCCCCTCCCTGCCCCTGCTGCCAAYATCCTCCTCATGCAGCCAGGAGCCCATTGGCCTTCTTGGCCACSAGGGCACTGCTGCCTCATGGCTAACTTGGTGTCCACCAGGACTCCCAGGTCCCTCTCTGYRGAGCTGCTCTCCAGCAGGTCAGYCCCTAATCTGTCCTGGTGCCTGGGGTTATTSCTGCCCAGGGGCAGGACCCTGCCCTTGTCCTTGGTGAATCTCAGGAGGTTCCTCTCTGCCCAACTTTCCAGCYTGTCCAGGTCCCTGAATGGCAGCACAGCCGTCTGGAGTATTGGCCACTCYACCAAGTTTGGTGTCATCTACAAACTTGCTGAAGATGCAGTCTGTCCCCTCATGCATTTATCTTATCTTTAGGAAAAATTTCTATATTAAAAGAGTAGTGAAGCCTTGAACAGCCTTCCCAAGAAGTGGTGGTGTCACCATCCCTAGAAGTGTTCAAGAAACATGTAGATGAGGTACTTGGGGACAAGGTTTAACAGACATGRTGTTGAAAGTCTTATGGTTGGACTTGATGATCTTGTAGGTCTCTTTCTATCATAATGACTCTATGACTATAATTCTAGGTTATACAACCTTTGGTGTCTATCTCTGGACTTAGGCTCTTGAGCACAGGACAGAGACACCTGCAGGGTTACCATGATGGTGAGTGCTGGACTAACAGGAATAGGGGAGAGGTGGCCTTGCAGGAGCAGGAGAGACCTCACGGCTCCCTGCTCCTGTCTGATGGGAGGACACAGGGAAGATCTTATGAAGCATTACTCAGAGGTTCATGGCAATAGGACAAGATGCAATGAACACCATTCAAAATGTGGGAAATCACAATAGATAAAAGGAAAAAATGTTACTCAGAAGACTGTCATATACTGTAACATGGACCAAGAAAGGCTAGAAAATCTCTCAGAGGTACTCAGGACTCAGCTTGACAGCTTCTAAGCAACTCATCTAAGCAAGTCTGCTTAGACCAGGGGGTTAGACTAGATTATGTCTGGATGTTCCTAAATTATTCTGTGGTTATTYTATACTGTATACTCACTAATTAGAAACACACGGAGATCAACCATGGTCATCGCCAGACAGTCTTATCCAAATCTTTATGTTTAACCTGATGTGGTTTAGGCCAATATCTTAGCTTTTCTTCCAGGTAATAAGGCGTCTTATTACACAGTGAAAATAACAGACACAGTGAAAATAACACTGGCAATTTTTTACTTAGAAAGGCAACAGTCTTTAAAATGTGACATTGCTAAACCTGCAACCAGTATCTAGGAGTCAAAACAATCACAGTTATCAAAAAGGAAGCAATCTATTTATATTAAAAGCATTGTATTAGAAAAAGTTTGAGAGATTTAGGAAATGATAGAATCTGCTTTCCATGTGAATTACTACTCATTATGTTTCTACATTTTAGTATACCTCTTATTCATATATTGTACGGATATATTTTCCACCTACCAGGCCATGCCTTGTTTTGCATGCAAGTGAGGCAGTGCCCCCTCCTTCAGCATCTGTTCACCCTTTCATTTTATCACACTCTGTGCACTGCATACCATTCAAAACTGCAATTGTAAAAATTCATTTCTCAGTAAGYTTTTCCATACAAATGAACAATATAAAATGCAAGTGCTTCAAAGAAGTTAATTTACCTAATTATGAATGGGGAGACAACTGMTTACTCTTTACAAGAGGAGAAGAAAGAGATCGGACCACAGGTACCAAGTATTCTAAAAGCCCAAATTGTTCGGAGCAAAATGTTTTTTGAAGAGTACTGAGCATTGAGCAGCAATCAGTTACTCAAATAATAATATCCTCCGACTCGAGTTACTTCAGCAAGAAATTGGCACTACTGAAAATCACCCTCAGCTATCAAATGAAATATTTAGAAAATAAAGAATAAGGACCATTTATGTACATTTCAATTTTAAATTGAAATTGAAATTTAATTTTTACCCCAACATCGCAGATAAACTCTGATTCTTCCAGGAAGAGTTCAGATGCTTTATGCATCTCATTTATGTCACACTTTCCAATTTCTCTAAAAAGTGACAACTGATAYCTGCTCTCTTGATGTAGCTTTATTCACCCCAATGATGTTGGGCTGTTATTTGAATGTATAATTAAAAATATATTTTCAATATATATATTTGAATATATAATCAAATGGGCTGTTTATTGAGATTGAGAAGCAGATGGACATCTGACACACTGTTATTTAAACCCGCTTTAAACTGCATATTCACAAAAGAACTGGACTGAGTTTGCAAAGCTCAAAGTGAAGAACTTCATTTTTAAGCATTTGACTTCCCAGTCCTAATATTTCTTCTGCTTAATTTCCCAGTCTTAATTTCTTCTGCTATGCCAAAGAATACCAACATGACAAAACTGAAAGAAATCAACAGATTTTTTCATGTGTTTTTTCTTTTTTCTTTTTGTTTCTGCTGACGCCCAGATCTTTCAACAGCAGGGCTGGAGCCTATAGATATTCTGCCTGGATTTCTGCCATTTGAGGTAATAGAACCTGACAGAAGTAATAAGTTGTCATCATCCCCTCCACCAGCCCACCAGGGAGTAATACAGCTCCTTTGCTAGTGGATTTCCCTGTTAGCAGAGGACCAGTAAAACAATCCCTACTCCTTTTTGCTGTGTTTCATCTTCTTTTCCCACCTCTCTGAGGCAATCCCCAACAGTGAGCACATGAGCTCACCACCTCAGCTCTTCATCTGGACTATCTCTCCTCCATCCTTTTAGACCCCCCTTGGTCTCCTTCCATGTAGTCATCAGGGAGTCTCCTTAACATGCTTCCTCCACCTGACTTCAACATCTTCCTGTACACTCAGGAAGCCCCATGTCTTCTCCACTCAGCTCACTGGCAAGACACCACCCCATGAGCTCCCTTCATATCCAGGCTGCTTCAGCCTTTCTCTTCTCCCCAAAGTRAAAACAAAAAGCACTGCAAAAAGAATCACTCTAAGAATTTAAAAGAAGAGAGAGACATTCTATTGAAACTTAGACTGGATTGCAGACTGAGCAGGGACAGAATTATCAAAAGTGTAAGTAGCCATTTCTAGCCAAAATTGAGGGAAGAGGAGAAACAGAAGAAACTGAGCTGAGGATGTGGTGGGAAAACAGGTCATCCCCAGCAATCTAGCACCGCCAATGAAGTTCTCTGCTATCTGGAATTATTAAACATTTTTCTTGAATACCTTATTTATTAGTATTAAAAAWATCCCATCAAGTTCTTGATGGACTTATGTATTACATGGTAATAGCAACAATACCCAATCTGAAGGTGCATTTTACTTCTTCCAAAAAAACCCTAAGGGTTTTACAGGCTCCCTTTTACCATAATACAGCATATCCACATCATGTACTTCTATACTCATGGTTGTATTTAGTACATAAGATTGTTCATTTTTGACTTAATTTTATATAACATTGATATTATGCAATATTAAAGAATTGCAACAATTCCAAAGGCAGGAATATCTTCTCTGCATGTACACATATATGCAGACCTGTGAGTGCTTAGCAAAGCATAGCTTTAATCCCTGCTTATGCTACTATCTCACATTTCCAATACTAGTACACCAGTGGGAGGCTTGCTGGGTCTCCTTCCCTGGATTATGTTCTTGGCCCTAAGAAATGCTGTCCAGGAGGACAACTGATTTAATTCACACTATCACTGTGTAAATTTGAGACTAGAGGCAAGAAGCAGTGCCAAACTCTGCTATTTCAAGARTAACTCTATCTCAGTAACTGTAAAACGGAATTCATGTAACTAAGTACCTAACGTAAAAGCCAAAAGAAACTCCACTGCATATCTGTTCCAGCTCTCAGACTGCAGCATTGCATCTCACTCTACCCAAAGTAAACCTAAATATTCTGTATTTGTGTGTGTATATATATATATAAAAGAGCTATTTTAAATCCCCACAAAGAGGAGTTGCTTGCAAGAAAGAGGGTAGGCAGGTGCACGAGGCCAGGATAAGCAGGGGTAGAGCTGGGTGCCAGAGGAGATCAGCTCAATCTCAGTCCTGCCAGTGACAAGGAGAAGGGTCGCGGMAGATGTGGTTTCCATTGCAGGATCACAACTACTGTGGTTCTAGTGGCATCCAGCAGAAACAAGTACCAGATCACACCAGAAATTGGTTTAAATACTGATGCAAATCTCTCCTCCAGCAACACCTGCAGTCCTGAACAGCTCAGGGGCCACTTATGTGGTCCTATCACACACCACTGCTACCAGTAGGTTTTTGGCTGGTCACAAAGTCATGATCTCGTTCAGAGTCCCCGTCTGCTGATGCGACGTTAAGTGGTGGGGCTGCACCTGTGCTCTTCTGCCATCTCTAGCACAAGGGCTCCTGAAGCAATGTAGGAATAGGAGCCTGTTCAGCAAACTGATCCAACAGGAAACTTTCTCAATCAAAAAAATTAATAACCATCCTGAGGATCACTTAGCTAAACTACTGATAGTTGTACAGCTGTACAGCGACAGTGGGTGCAAGGGAAGTGAAAATATATGACTAGGAGCAGAGGAAGAGAACAGGAGTATCTCCCTCAGTGGCAGTATGAAGGTATATAGTGCATATAGATGTTTTTCAAGTATGTGACCCCTTTTTTTTTTTAACATTTAATTCTTCAGTAACCTTTTTTTTTCCTTCCCTGGGAAATTTAAATTCAGCCAAGTCCCCTAAACATAGGAAACACCATCATCTTCACTGCAAAATCATGCCATTCCTTACTTAAAAGAGCATTTTAAAACTTTTAGAGAAGAAGCAAGTGGGAACGACCGCGGAGCGCCCYGCTCGCACTTTCTTTTCCCCGGGGCACACATAAAGCTGCCTGTGAGCTCATTTCATGTCCCCAGCGGGCTGGACGGGGCACACGAGCGAGGCTTTCCCCACGCTCTCGGCTAGGGYGAGCTCAGCAAAAGCGGAGCTAGGGAGGGCTGGTAAGGGCGGGCTACCTGCGCCAGGCGCCACGGACACCGCGGGCGGGCGCGGAGGCGCAGCCCGGCCTCTCACCGCCTACCTCCTCCGAGGGGACGAGTGGCTCCGAACTCGCACACGAAGCGGAGCGGCGCAGGTGCCGCGCGGAGCCGCCCGCAACGCGCAGTGCCGCTCCCCGCGCAGCGCCGCTCCCCGCGCAGTGCAGCTCCCCGCGCAG
>NW_020454139.1:1362606-1500496 GCF_003342845.1 Nothoprocta perdicaria | reverse complement strand
CCCCGCGCAGCCCCGCTCCCCGCGCAGCGCAGCTCCCCGCGCAGCCCCGCTCCCCGCGCAGCGCAGCTCCCCACGCAGCCCCGTTCCCCGCGCAGCGCCGTTCACCGCACAGCCCCATTCCCCGCACAGCGCAGCTCTCCGCGCAGCCCCGCTCCCCGCGCAGCGCCGCTCCCCGCGCAACGCCGTTCACCGCACAGCCCCATTCCCCGCGCACCGCCGCTCCCCGCGTCCCTTACCTGCGCGGCGGCGGCCAAGAGCGCCAGGGCGAGTGCGAGCGGCGGCCCCGGGCGGCCCCGCCGCTGCCGCCGCCCCGCCGCCGGCGCAGCCATGGTGCTGCCGCGTGCGCGCCCCGCTGCGCGGCGCCGTGTGCGAGCGGCGCGGGGTGCGCGCAGGGCCCCGCGGGGCAGGGAGGTGCGCGGGGCGAGGCGCCCCGGTGCCGGGCGGCAGGAGGCGGGGAGCAGCCGGTCCGCCCCCGCCCGCGCACATCGCCGCCCCGCGGGGCCCCCGCTGCACCGCACTGCACCGCACTGCACCGCCCCGGCGCCGAAGGGGACCGAGCGCAGCGCAGCGCGGAGCAGCGCCGGGCGCGCAAGCGGCTACGGGGCGGGCGAGCCAGGACGGCGCGAGGGAGCAGGGACGGGGCGCACGGGCACGGGATGAGCGAACGGGAATGTGGTGGCAAGTCCGGGGGACAGGATGTGGAGCAACAGGGCACAGCGGCCGCACGGGGTGCACAGGCTCGGACAGGTCATGCAGGCCGGGGCCAAGTGAGCACAGCGGCCGCACGGGGTGCACAGGCTCGGACAGGTCATGCAGGCCGGGGCCAAGTGAGCAGCATGGGGTGTGCCTGGAAGTGTGGCAAGTTCCACGGAAGCAGAGCAGGGACGGGGTGCACCAGCTGCGCAGGATGCACAGGCAGGGATAGGGTGCATAGACATGGGACAAGCAAGCAGCATGATGTATGCAGGAATGGGGTGGCAAGTCCAAGGAATAGGTCGTACCAGGCAGAACACAATGGCAGTATGGGGTGCASAAGCAGGGATGGAGTGTTCAGGCAAGGACTGGGTGCTCAAGCAGCTCTGGGGCACAACAAAGATGAGGTGCATGGTTAGGAATGGGATGTGCAGAGACYGGGTGCACAAGGATGAGGTGAGCACAGGCAAGCCCCAGGGCAGAGCGCATAGATGGGCATGGGACATGCAGGAAGAGATGGACAATGAAGGCCAGAATGGGGTGTGCAGGCAGGGACGGGACACACAGCAACGTAGACATGAGGTTCACAAGCCAAAGAATGGGCATTCCAGTGGTCCTTAYATACCAAGATAGTGTACATTCCTAGGACACTTGGGCAGAGCTTGGGAAGAGCTATGGTGTGTGGCAGCATGTGCTGCCCATGTGTCTTCCTGGGGGTGACCTGTGTGCAGGTGCTGAGTGCTGGGGAAAGTGGAACCCTTCATGCAGCTTTGTGGGATGTCCCCTTTGTTTGAAGACGCTGGCTGGTACCTGCTTCTCCAACATCTGCTCGTGGAAAAAGCAAAATACAAACCGTGGCAATCAAATTGGAGTATGAACCTGGCCGAATTTGTGTTGGCAGCTTGTGAAAGGTTCGTGGCAGCTCCTATAAGTCTCTCGCAAAACCACAAGAAAATGTATTGTTATTACACACTTTCCTAAAGCTCCCACCATGAGCCTATTTGAATGCTCCCATAGCATCTGGGCACATGATATTAACATACTTGGATTATCCCTGGAAAATGCACACCTCACTGAGGAGCCAAATATATCATATGGGAATCCTAAATAAAACTGTATGTTGATGAAGTAGCATGTGTGTTGATAAAAGACTGCCACATCTCTCTTCATATTTTATGCATTATGCCAGCTATTGTTGGGAAAGGTTTTGCCCAACACAGASAAGGCAAGTTGGTTTTAGTACTTTGCTCTGAATGTGCTAGCAGTTCTTCTGCTTGGAGATTTACAACTTATTTCGTCTGGTAACTCCCCACAACCTGTTATTTCAACAACAAACAGAAGTACTAAGGTTAAAATTTCATATCTGCCCTTTCAAGTACAGCTACATATAACACAGTAGCTTAAACTGAGAAGTGCTTGCTTATTCAAGTACATCCCGGAATAATCCATGAATATACATGAGAGATGAACTTTTGGATTTTTTGGTTTGCTTTCTGAAATCATACAGCCAGGCAAAGATGTAAACATTCCTCAGTTCTTGTTTTTATTAGCATGTAATTATAGAAGCTGAAACTCCTGTATGTGTGGTGTGGACTAAAATATGTCATAAATACTTCATGATCCAAGAAAAGCAATTTGGCTGAACAAAACATGACATCCAATTTGTCAGGAATGAGCTGTTTACAAGTCTCATGCTGTAAGCTACGCTTATCTTTTAAGAAATGAAAAGGATGTTTCCTGGCATTTACAGCTGTCTGAAGGGCCCGAGGGTTCAAGGCAAAACTGAACTGGATGCTAATTGTCATGAACTGCTTCCAGTGATATTTGTTACTACTTTTGTTAAAAACAGTGTGATAATAGCATGAAAAGGGGATGATCTATCCATACTCACACTGGCTCTTGTGTTGCAGGTGCTTGCACATTCCTTTGACATTCAAAATTTGTCCATGATTTCTAGCATCAGTGTAATATTCATTCGGGGTATATCAGAGGAATATTATTTTGTTTACAGTTGAGTCTAGAAAAATAGTAGAGTTATGCATTAATGGTTGGAGAGTGGGAAAGGTGTTTCTGTAAGTGTAGTTTTTTATTCCCTAGTCATCAGATATATGGCCATAATATTTTGAGCTGTATGTACAGTATGTACTGTATGGCTTCTCATTCACAATCAATATTGTCAGGCACAAAATATCATACCTATGCTGTTGTCAGCCCAAGAAGCTGAGGAGATTTGGGAAGATCTAAGAAAAGACGTGAATAAGCAGGCTTCCTAGCTTGTGACTCTTCCTGATCAGAAAAAGAGTTAGGTTAGGAGCCCTAATGTCATGTTTAGCATGGGCCAGAGGAAGACAAACCACATGCTTAGCAAGAATATGCTTTTCTCCACATTTAGACTGCAAGCAGGCCATGCTCTTCTCAGAGGATGTCACTTTTCCCTCCCAGCAACACAGCTTCGTTACTGCCAGAGAGGATTGTTCCGTGTCTCTCTCCATTTCCTATGTCACTTCTTTATTTCCTGCAGAAAAGACTTCACATTTTTATGCACAGATTTGCACCTGTAAATTCAAGCACAGTCTCAGGGTAGGAATAATACATTGCAGGTTGATGTTAAATTAACCATCTGAGGCTTGAGGCATTTTGCTACATTGGCTACAGAATTACACGGTGTGTTTGGCTGAACTGCTCATTTCTACTACAACACGGATATCCCATAGACCTCAATATTTCAAAAAGATTAATTGCAGAGGCCTTGGTTTGCAGTGGCCCAAGACCTACAAATGGGGCCCTATTTCCATTTGGAAATGCATGGTTTCCACTCACCTGCTTGCATTAGTAGAACTTACAACCATCAGTAAGCAGTAGCTTGTGTTAGGATTACACTCTCCTTTTCTAAATATGCAGAGTTGTCATGACACTTTTTATGATATGGCAAGTGTTGGTCAGCATAAATAGTGAAGAACTCCAGACTGTTCAAAGAACACAGAAATCACTTGGTTATATTTTGAGATTTTTTAAAAAGTTTCCATTCCAAAGGCAGTGTTATTTCAGATAAAGTGTAGATGAAGAGCACCATATGAATAAATATCTTCAGATTTCTTTTGTTCTGCATTTATTCATTGCACGTTGTTCAACAGCTATGGTATATAGCAAGCATGACCCTTCATTTGATTGTAACTGKCATGATTATGATGTGAAATTTAGTAAATAATAAATAAATAATTACCAATTGAGAGAGCCTATTATGCCACTAAAAAAAGATGACAATATTTGAAAACTGAAATGCATCAGTGAGCTAAATTTCTCCTTCCTGATAAGTTTATAGTTTTGCTTAGATTATATAGTTTTGATGGTGTGGTTACTTCTTATACTGTAAAGCTGTAGGAAATTCAAYTTCTAAAATCGTGTCTTACTGCAAAGGTATAAGTTGTGAAGGAGATAATCTATAATTTATTCCTTCCCCTTTTTCTTCCCTTSACTGCATTTTTCCTTCCTTTCCCTTTTTTCTACTCTTTCCCTTTTCCTTGTCTTCCCTTTCTCCTTCCCCTTTTCTGTCCCTTCCCTTTCTCCTTCCTCCTTTCCTTCCTTTCCCTTTTCCATCCATTCTCTTTTCCTTCTCTTCCCTTCCCATTTGCCTTGCCTTTCTTTCCCTTTTGCCTTTCCTTTTTCCTTTCCTTCTTCTTTTCCTTCCCTTTTGCCTTCCCTTTTCCTTCTGTTCCCATTTTCCTTCCCTTTCCTTTTWTCCCCTTCTCTCTTTCCTTCCCTTTTCTTGCCATCCATCTTGCCTTTTCCTTTTCCCCTTTTCTCTTATTCTCCCTCCTTCTTCAGCTTTCCCTCTTCCTTGTCAACCAAACAAAGTCAACATTTCATTAGCTATGTGCAAGCATCAGCTGGTTTTAACCTGTTTTGCATCCTCACCGGTTCTCATTTTCATCCATCTTTGGAAATTTTGATCCATGAAACACCCCGTTATTCTACTGGCTCCAATAGTGGTCTTAGAAAGGCTTCAAAATTAGGCCCCCTATGAGCAGCAGCAGCATGTGATAAATTAGTAAATAAATGGTATAAACACTGCMATCAGTGTAGAAAAATGACAAGGGAATTATTTGAAAATTTAAACATTAAAGCTACTTTCTCTGAAAGGCAAAGACATATCTTCATAGTAATAGAAACTTATCGATCAGTTTATCTTTCTATGTTCAAATTCAGAGTTAGTTGGAAATGGTTTAGAGATAGAGAAGCCAGATTGAATTATGGGATCTAACTTAAGTGAGTGAAATATTTAAGTGCTCGGAACACTTAATCTCCTGATTTTAGCTTGTCCAAATCTCAAGCTCAGAACGTGACAGCATTTGTTTGTCTTAACATATATAAAAAATGACATCACAAACTGTTAAGAAAACAATGCCTTGCAAATTCAGGTTTTAGGGGTGGTGTGGTTGTTTGGTTTAGGTTTTTTTCTGAATACTTGCTTGTTTCATGGAAGAAAACCTGTTCTTTATATAACAGCTCCCAGCAGAGACTGCATCTAAAACACTTAACATTCCAAAGCATAATAACACATATAAACTCTGCTGGGTGAGGCTTTCTGGGTGAGGCTTAACTAGCTATACAAGACCTAGGATTAATAAAAATAAAAAGTTGTTGAAATTGTCATAGAGTGTTTAAAGACCTTTCCAAATCACTTACCATATGTTCAGTAATATGCAGGGGATGCTTAAAATATTAAGATACATAACATCTGTGGAAGAGGCAGACAGATGCAGAGTTATTTTTGATTCTGTTAGCACCTCATCTGTAGCTTAAAAGTCTCCATACTTGCTATGTGATTARGAAGCAGTCACAGGGAAGGTTCTGAATTTAGTTTCAAATTGCATTTCATAGGACTAGGATGTTTCAAGAACTATTTTTTTTTTTTTTTTTGATATTTCCTTTGTCCAAATAAGGAAGTCCCAGAAGTRGAAGTCAACAATACTGCCAAACTGTGTAATCATGTCTATACCAAGAGGAGCATCAATTCAGGRCAGCTCTGTGACAGCATCTGCTGGTGGATCTCCACCATCATTTAGGAAAGAGGGAAGACTGTAGCATGACGAGTACAAGTCCTTTACCTTATAAACGATCTGTCTGATGTGAAGGAGTCTACAAAACGAGCTTGGCAATCTTTAAGTCTCATGGTTACGTGTTAGCATCTTTTTATATAGGAAAAGTTAGATCCATCCCAGGAGAAGTGCTGTGACATCTCAGGAAGGGAAGTCATTCTCAAAGTTATCTTTTGTTACCCATTGCAGTGAATCACGTTCTTTTTCCCATGCCTATAGTCTTCACTCTCAGCTTTTACAACAGAAGAGAGAAGAACCAGCACTCTGTCACCTCCTTTGTCTTCCTCTACCCTCCTCAACAGAACCACTCAGAAAAGGGGATGGGATCAGAATGCTATTATCAGCCTTTGGATATGCCATGGAAGGAGCCATGGGCAAACACATTCCCCTTCTTGCTGGCCTGTAAATGGCCATTTATGGTGTAGCCTTAAGCATTTTAGCACAGTGCCTTTCTCCCCTACTGGAAAATTAAGTGGCATGGGAAACGGTCTGTTGATGCAGGAGTTCACAAGCAGTTATTCATTCCAGCTCCACAAAACATTTTCTGCTGTATTAGAATGGCACTCTCTAACATGATTCAAGTATTTGTTTGCATATTCTGGTATTTTTTCTCTCATTACAACATCATGCTGGCATAGAAGCAATGCATTTTTTATTATTTTTGTGTGCTTATAGCATACCTGGAAAACGCTTTGCTGAAGTTCTGTATTTATTCCAAAACAAACAACTGCAATTCCTACACTCTGTCACAATGTTTTAGCRATATGCCTGTTAGATTTTAAGTATTTCTTAAAAAGTCTTATCTCATAATAAAAACAGGCAGACTAATTTGCCTTCTAAGGAACATTTCAGTGCTACAAGCTTTTGCTAATGATGCTCTCACTCCTACTGAGATTAATCATAATCAAAATTGAAGCTGGCTTCCTCCCTTTAAAGTGCATTTTCATCCTTAGATTCCTTCTGCAGTACCAAAGATGCCAGTGATTTTCATGACCTCCTATTTTTCCTCARTTTTAGCATAATATTCAGTCTCTTGTCGCATGTAATTTAGGGGTATTAGTAGACTGAATAATTATAGCAGGGAATGAAAATACAAGAAATTAATAAATCCAAGCCCTTTGAGTTACAATGTCTTCATTAATAAGAAATTCATAATCAATTTAATACAATTGCTTTAATACAATTGCAAAAATATTGCACATTCCAGATGCTAGGAAACAACCATCTAATTATATTTGTCCAGCACTTTGTTGCAGGTTTTATCACAAACAATCTATTGTTTTGCCTGAATTGAAACCTAGTCCTCATTCCCAGCACCATATCCATCTCTTTATTTTCTACGTGAAAAATATTTCTGAACTAATAACATGTACTGCTTGATGCAGAACACCACATAGGTTACAGTCACTACACTGGTTTGATGGCACCATCATTCCAGTTCTTCTCAAATACTACTATCACATCACATGGTAAGTGCCAGTACAGGTTCGAGCTAGGTACCAMTTTGAAGCACTGTGACATAATACAGTACCTAAAAGCTGGCAGATTAAAGCAATTCTGTATTTAACAGGTTCTAAAACTTCTTTTTTGAGGTTTATGATGGCACAAGGGGCCTSTCTGATCATCTAGCCTGACCTCATGTGTCAGGCAGGCCATTGAACTTCCTGAATTATTTCTGATTTGAAATACAGCTTTTTGTGACATCTATGTTCCCTTGTAGATATTCCCCATATTTTGTGAATGAGGTATTTCTTAACATTTTCTGTGAGAAAACTGAGCAGATTTGATTTCCTCAGTCTCTCCTCATTCGTTASACTTTTCTGAGGGAGCATTCCACTTCCTCATCCTATGTGAACTATGGACACCAGAAAACAATCAGCAGTACTTGCCCCCATGCCGAATATGCTGGAAATATTCACTACTGCTTCGTTTTCATTTTTTATTCATTACACCTTTTGACAACTGCATCACACGAGCTAATGATATCAGCCATGACCTCCAAATCTTTTTGAGTGTCTGTCCCCCAGACAGACTTCCAGTTGTGGGATTTTGGAATTACAAGTAGGAATTCATTTGATACAACAAAATGTGCACAATCTGTTTCTACATCCTTAAGCAAGATATCTAAATGATTCTCTGTCACTCAGAATGATCACAGTTGATTTTTAGAGGATGAAATGAGTATGATAGCAGCATTTTTAAGTGACCTGCATGTTTTTATAGAATCATCATCCTTCTTCCTGATACACTGATTTGTGTAAATAGAATGGTAGTAATCTTGATAGGGATGTTCTTCTTTTCATTATGTGTTCTTCTCTTTTCGAAGATGGACCAGTTTCCAAAAAATGCAGTTATTTACCTTATTCCCTGTTGGCTCTTTACAGCTGCAATCTGGCTTCATTTGCTTACAAGACAGGAAGGCTTTTTAAGAGGATAACTTAATCTTTTCCCTTTTGCATCTCCAGAGATCCCAGAGGTTATTTATAAACTGTAAGGTATCCCACGAACCACTGTCTTTTGACAGAGTTAGTGAAAACCAAAATGCTTTGGTGAGATAAAACATCCGGTTTCAGCAAAATTTTTCATTTTGTTCCAACTTTTTGCTCCTCCAGTATTGAATTCACTTTCATACGTTAGTGTGAGGTATAGGAGAGYAGACCACCCACAAATCCTGAAATTAAAGGGCTGCATAAACAATTCACATTTTTGAAAACTGGGCCTATCAGAGCTTCTCAGTAGCCCAAATATTCTTCTGTGCCAGAACAACTTTTTTGGTGGCGCTACATCTGATCTGCAGCTGTCTAAAGCTAAGGATCAGGCCCATATCTCTAGCTAGTCTGGCCTTTCTCTGTGAAAGGAAAATTACTGTTCTATATAAAAATTGCTAGCATGAGATGCCTTCTTTTCAGTTAAACAGGTAGTGCATGTGCATAGTAAATAAAAGCATCATCCCCCAGTGGCAATCACAGATAATCAAACTGCTCTTCTTCTTACAGATGATGATGGAAGAACAGCCCATACGTTCGAAAGGGCAAAGCACACTGAAAAATTTGGACAGTCTTAAATAACCCTTTCTTTGGCACCAAGAAATACTTCACATCTCAGTGTTAAAGGGCAACTGTAAAATAAAACAGAAATCCTGTTATCACTATGTGTTCTGCACCAAATGGAAGCAGTAGCCAACAATAATGYACATTATACCCTGACAGCTTGAAGCAGGACGTTATGAAATTCTGCAGGTGCACATGGGACTTGCTAGAACAATGCTTGGAAAAAATCTGATCTCTCCTTCATGAAGTAGCTGCAGCAGCTTCACATTGATGATCCTGMAGTGATTCAGTGAAGAACAAAATGGAAACTGTATATTTGGTTAGGAGCTTTATCCATGATACAAATCCATTTTCCTTTCTGCTCTATGCACTGACTGATACTCTATCTTTTCATTAATTTATTTAATAAGAAAGTAATTGAAGTGTGAAATATTTTAAAATTGCACCTCTCCTGGCTTTTAGGAGAGCTATTTTAGCTTGCACTCTCCCTCCCTTCACCACCCACATAGAGTCTGCTCCACCCTCAAGAGAGTCAGAAAATGTCATCTGAACAGTGTATCACTGAAACCACACTAGCTTCTGTGCATCATTCATGTAAAAGTGGAGGGCAAAGCCAGGAACTGCTGCAACAGCTGTAAGACTCAAAACCTGGAAAAAAAAATGTGTTTCGGGTGGAAGCCAAATTAAAAAAATAAGACAAGTGTTTGTAAGTTAATCCCAAGGCCTTTGAAAGAAATTGTGAAGCTGTGAATCAGATACAGATTTCTGAGGTAACATTTCAGACGTCAGAGGAGTTTGGTCCCACCGGTGCAGAGGCAACTGCAGCCTGACTACAAAGTTAGCAATGCCTTTCTACCTGAAAAGTGAAAAGGTCTATCCAAACACTATGATCCCTGGCACTCTTCTAGCATCCAGTTGCCCAAAATCTGGCAGAGGTCCTATGTGCACCTGTGGTCTAACCAAAGCAGCCTGAGCCACAGGGGCTACTGATATCATCTGAAATTGCAACAGCTTTATAACTAATTTAAAACCAGAAACAGGAAAGATTAGCTCAGCAGGAGCTTTTCCTTTGCCCCTGCAGCTCTGTGATGCTGGGACCACCTCCATGCCCATGGGAAGCATGCAGCAGACTGRGTTTCCTCCTCCCACACCGAGGCAGTCCTGTCCATCAGAAGATTGCACTGGACCGAGGAAGGCAAGGACCCACACCCATCCCTTTCAACACACTGTATGATGCCTGGGCTCAGCCTASCTAAGCTGTGTCATTGACTGTAACCCACCTGGCAGACAGCTGAGCTACAGGGCTCGGTAATTCACCAGGAGCTCCCTGTGGGATTAGTGTCTGCTCTGAAACCTAAAAAAGCATGCAGCCCTCATGAACACAACAGAATGAGGCTGTTAGCTGCTCATACGAAGGCTGCACAAATTCACTTTTTTTTTTTAACAGAAAAAAAGAGGTATTTCTGAAATATATGGTTCCTTCTAAAATTATACTTTGCAAACTATATTCTGCCCTGACAATCTTTCCCAGGCACTTCAATTACATACTATTTTCAATCTTGCTTTTTGCCTTAGAATTTCGTGAGATGTCTTTGATGTTATGCAAATAGCACCATCAATAGCTGCTCCAAAACCACTCTGCAGGTCATTTTTATTCACATGTGTATAAAGGATAGAAGAAAAGGCAGAGGTTATAACAGTAGTGGCCCGTACCCCAATATAACTTCTGGCTATTTCCATACTATCAGCTAGATTCTGATTTAAGATAATAAAAAATAATAAAAACATAACTAAAAAGACAATATAAAAGTAATAACAACAGCTGTATCTGGACCAAAACCTCTCCAACTTTCATGGTTAGCAATCAGGCATACTGGATTTGAATGCAGGTGCTAGCACCTGTGGTATTCTCTATCAAAATCCAACTCCAACTCTCCTCTTTTAGGGGAGGTTTATGTACAGATCCAAACTTTAGAGATTCTAAACTTCTTCTGACTCACAGTGAGCAAACAGCAGAAAGATCTAAATAAAATAGGTCTTCACACATCCTTAATAAAATAAAATTGCAGCCAGTTTTGTGAACTCTGTTCTGAGCATACAAATATCTACATTACAGAAGCTATTTCTGCCACCGGTTTCAACCAATACTGTTTTATGAATCTCAACAAAAATGCCATGGAATCGGCAGGCTAACCATCAATCCTGGGCTGCTCTTTCATTCCCTTCCAGACCAATGTGCAAATGCCTTGTGGGACCTCATGGCAGCACCAGTTCTGTAACTACCCATTGTGATACAGCGCTCTCCGCAAACACAGGCATCTGAACACAGATTAAAATAGCTGTTTGCAAGAGCGCTGGTCTGCAAAGCATTTGGAATACTGCAAAGAAAGGTATGAAAAGAAAGACTTTAAGGAAATGAGGAAACGTTCCATCTTTTACTGAAGCGCTTATGCAGATTTCTGACACTGTAAAAAATTAGGTTCCAAAGTGACAAGTCCTGTTTTTGTTACATAAAATTCTTTACCTAACAAACTATATGTACATTTTGAATATTGCTTTACAGAATAATTTAAAATTATCTTAAAAACTATTCGTAAGTCCTCTGTTAACTGGGTCAGGCTTTAAAGAAATTAAATTGTTCTCTTCTTCATGAATAATATCTTCACAGATGTCTTCTTGTCTGATCTGCGTGACAGAAGCACAGAGACTTAGCCCACATCATAGTGTCAATGCCAGTTTCTTCGAACATAGTATTAATCACTTTCTTCAAAGGCAGTATTAATCAGATCTTCACTAGAAATTAGAGAAGTATCACTAACTGTGAATTTTATGAGACATTATGCTGTTTTTATTGTAACAGAAGCTGTTGTCAAACATTAAGGAGCATTTATATATAGTAAGAAAAGAAAGTTTTCTACCTAAGAATTTTCTAATGGTGGTAAACTGCTTTTTCATTGACTCCATGAAGTAAAGCATAGTTCCTCTTGGTGTTCAGTTTTGCATAATACCTTCTGTGGGAGAAAGAAAGTGGTTCCTTCAGTACTGCCTGCAAAGATATTGGTCTTTTGTTTAAGACCAGTTGTTCATAGCACCAATTCCTCTATTGTAGACATTCACTCATTTGGAACAAGATTTGTATATTTACAAAAGGGTTCACTTGCTTGTGGAAAAAATAAGTGGACTTTTGGACAAAAAGTACAGTTCATGGGCCTTGCACAGAGATAACCGTAATTGGAGAGAAAGAAAAGAATCCTGGATGGCATTAACTTTAGGATGGAATGATTACCCTATAAAACTTGGCTGATCAACACAAGATACAAATCTCTGCCTTTGAATACAGACATAGGAAATGAAACTAGACAATCATTTGCAAAATGCTATTAGGTTTGATCAGAAATGTTTGATAGAAAATTTGCCCAAGAGAAATCAGACTTACTCAGAAAAACTAACACACACTTAAAAGAAGACTACACCACAATGGAACAACTGTCCAGTTTAAGTGAATTCCCTGTTTTATTGGTGAGGGAATGAAAGCATTTTACTAGGAGGGTTAATATAAACAGATAAGGAGATTTTGTGATTCTGCTTGTTTGTGCAACATTCCATACTTTCCTAAGAAGGCCTACAAATATTGCAAAAGGTGCATAACTTCTTCCTGAACAGATCCCTCCAGGGCTAAATCAAAATAAGTATTCAGACTGAGTAAATCAAGAAAGACATGTTTAATTATATTGCCAAGCAATATTAACTTCAAAATATATTAAAAGCCTACAGCCCATCAGTGTAAATGAAGACAATTTTTAAAGTCTCAATTGTCTTTTTCTCTTTGGACTTCATCAGTTATGCCTAACATACTTGCCAGAAATGATTATATTTTTAGACATAAGGGAACAAAGGGAGTTAAAAGTGTTTGGCCTAGGTTGGGTATTACAGGTCATATTTACAGAGAATCTTAGATATTCACAGGGATTTGATTTAGTCATGGAAAGACTTCCTAATTTTTTTTTTTCCAACAGTAAGAAATAGAACAGTACAATAATTCAATAGTTTTTATATATATATATATATATATAAATTTATATATATATATATATGTATATATATATATATATATAAATTTACATTTTACTATACAACAGTGATTCTCCAGAAAAGCATATAAATATTTCAATTTCAATATTGACAAAATCCCAGGCTGCTATGCACTCTGTTATGCACTATTCTGATTTCAGACTTGACTTCTGAGACATCAGGAGAACATATTTGAATCTATCCAGCATGCTAATACTTTAGGAAATTAAAAGATGTACATTAGTTCTAAAAATTAACTACAATATAGCTTTTAGAAAATAAGTGTCTACTATTACAAAAAAAAAACAATAATATGTACAATCTCTTATTCATGGCAGGAGCACAGCAGAAACAGAGGGCGAGACAAGCTTGTCTCAGGATGCTGGTCTTGCAGATCTGTTTTGGTGCATGCAGCTACATGTCTGCAGGTACTGCCCACATACCCATTTACTCTGTGTATGTGATATCTTCCAGTGTTGCTGAGGTGATATCTGTCATAAACTGCGTTCTTGATATAAGTCATGCCCTTTTTGGTGTAATAAGGAAAATAACTTGAGCCAGTGTTGTAATTCTGCTTTAATAATAACTAGGAAAAGAGCAAGTAATAAGATAAGCATTTGTTAATAGAGGCTTGGCAATAAACAGATATTGTAAAAATGTATAGAATGTATTAAAACACATAAAAAATGCATGCATGTAGACCAAAACTAAAATATTGTAGGCAGTGTTCAGTACACTTTCATAAGTAGTTTTCAATGTGCTTTGCAAACCAGGTCAGTGTAAAGATTAAGTGTAAGGATCCCTGTTTCACAGCCTGGGAAGGGGCGGCTCATGGGGATGTGGTGGCTTTCTTAAGCCTCATTTACCTGGTTCATATTATTTACCCCATGAATTTATGCTTATTCTAAAGATTCATAACCTGTCACAAATACAGATTTAGAGCAGACAGACCTCAGGCAGTGTAACATGGATCTGCTGTCTGCAAGGCCAGATCCCTTCTGTTGTAAAGCCTTCACTGCTGTAACAAAAATAGTTTAATTTATTCCACCCGTCTAAATTTTAAGTTTAGATATTTGTAASAACAATGGTTTTAGAATAAAATAAAGATTAAACCTTTTTGTTTGTGTTTGTTTTCACCAAGTTGAATCTAATTCCAAAAATAAATAATCAAAAAAGAAAACAAATATACTTTTAAAAATTATGTTTACATTTTTTTTTTCAAAGTTTGAGTACATTTTCTCAGTTAAAGAAGTATTTAATATTATGGAGTTAGCTGGGACTGAAATTACCTTTACCTGTGGAACCCCTGAGATTTTAGTACACAATGTAAAAGAGAAAGCCACTCTTGTGAAAGGGAGATTCTGGCATGAATTTTATCTCCATCTTGCACTGGAGATAAGTAATCCACAAATAACACAGTTAAGAGCTGCATTAGTTTTAGAYAGGATTTAGACTAGATTAGACTAGGGTAGACTTTAATGCCTAACTGGTTGTCTTCCTTCTACAGTCATATTGAAAGACACGGTATCTCACAGGCAAACTTACAGCTGTTTTATGAACTTCATGACAGGAATGCTGCTTTTGCTATAAAAGATTCTGCGTGAGCTTTTGTATTATATATTGTTTATAAATTATATATATATGGATGGGATTGTAAATTCCATATATCCCATACTGAATCACTTGAGTGACGTAAGTTAGGTTCTTGTGTTCGCTTTCAAGTAAACAGTAAACAATTTCATGTCTTTAGACCCAAGAATGTAACTTTTGTATACTGTATGTAGTATATCCCTTAATGCCTTGAAACAGATCCTATATAGAATTAAAAAGATCCTATATAGAATTAAAAAGAAAAACAAACAACAACAACAACAACAACAAAATAATTATGGGCTTCTCACAAGAATCATCTTTCTACAACCAATTTCCTCTCCTGGATTTTAACGTCCAGGAGTAGTGTCCTTTCCCTGCAGTCTATCTTATGAGCCAATATTATATTATAGATCAGAGATGCAGGCAAAGTAGACTAGACATGAGGATCTGATTGAGCTGACAAAATTTTACCAATTCCACCAATTTGTTCTGAATTAAACAAGTTTTCAATTTCAATGGGATCAAAAGTTATTCCAGTAGTATTTATTGGTTATTGGTTTGAAAGGGACAGTTAAAGCCAGATAACATCTGCATCCCCAGTTCACATTCATTGGCATCAATTTGGGAATGGAGCAGGCTGTTCTCCAAAGACGGACAGACAAAAAGAGAGCAAAAGTACAGARCAAACTAGAGCACAGCATTTCTTTTTTTCTCCTTTTTTATTTTAAGTAAAACTAGAACAAATTGCTGTCACAGGTGGTTCGTTCATCTGTAATAGTTACAGAAGAATGGACAAGAAGGATAATGCAGGCAGCTGAAGAGATAGGGTTGAGGCAAACCTTGCACCATTGCTGTTTATACCTGTCTGGTACAAGGTTAGAAAGATCTCAAGTCCCTCAGGTCTATATTATCAAATCTTGTGGCATAAGCTAGTTTTCTGTTTTGATCATGAAGCATCAATGCTATGATCTCTCAACCATAAAAATCATATTCAGCTGAAGTGATGATTAATTACTCACTTGCAAGTAAAATTTAGAAAGGGACAAACAACTGTAAACATTAACAACTCAGCATACCAAAATATTTGTTTGTTCTAAAAAAGTTATATGTTATGAGCCCTAAGATTTCTTTCTGCATGTTCAGTTTCAGGTTTAATTCTCTGTTGCATATAACCTGTCTAAATAACGTATATAAAATATAGTATTTACTGCATATGCAGTATAATGAAGCATTGTATTAGTGTGAACTATATATTCATTCCATTAGAATAAATTTAATTTTCACTTCTGTCTAATGAATGAAAAACACTCAATAAATACGTCTAAACTGGGGATGAGGTGCCCAGATCCACATGCATTCCCTGGCCACCTCCCAGCTGCTGCTTAGACCCAGCTTGCCCTGGTTGCCTCTAGGGGAAAAGCTGGCATGGGAGGTGGAGAGGGGGCAATTCTCTCTCCCATCACCCACCAACATGGAAACCCTGGAAATTCAAAAGAATAAAGCCAGGATTTGATTTTTTTTTTTTTTTKGACTTATAATTGGTCAAAAATAAAGTGATAGAACCTGATATTTGGGGGGGGGGGGGGGAGGAAGGAAGTTTGAATACTTCTTCTCTTGAATATGAAGTGTTAATTCTGAGCTCACAACTTCAAGGTGTGGAGTGATGCTCACTGACTTCAACAGAAGCTGAGAGCTCATCAAAATAACTGAAGATATTTTCTTCAATGGCCTAAATGCTTTTAAAATTGTGTTAGATTGTMCCCCTGATCCTGAGCCTTCCTAGATGACTCTACTTTACTCTGCCTGCTGATACAAAGGTTTCAAAAAGCCTCTTTTTCAATCAGGTACTTCAAGATATACAGAAGTAAGCATGAACATTGCTACTGAGGCATCTTATACAGGAATGCACTATTGAAAGCTCTCTTAAAAAAAAAAAAAAAAGATAGAAAGAAAAGCAAGAAAAGCAAGCAAGCAGAGAAGAGAAAAGAAAAAATCTCCTGCTGTGTCATCAGTGGCTTGGAAAGCAGCTTTACAACAGCAGAGAGAGGAGGCAGAAGTGCTCTCCAAGATTATACTTGCCGGTATTGCAATCTGTTTTAAAAGCACATTTTAAAAGCAAGAAGCTTCTAAATCCCACTGGTGAAAAAAACAAAAACAAAATCAAAACACCCTTCTACTTAAACATTTGAAGTGTGTGGATTATTCAGGRGTCCTGCAGAGGAGTTGAGGAACAACAAAGGAAAACTTATAAGCTGAAAGCAACTTGCTTCAAGAGCATGTCCTGAGCACTAACTGCAGAATGTACCCACATACCTTGCTTGTATATGCAATTTCAGAGAAATGTTGACAGTGAAAAGCGACCATCTGCCAGTAAAAATGACCGTGAAGTGGTTGGCAACCTCAGCTGTAGCCATTTCCCATTTATTTAGCATTATAAACATATCAAAAGATTTCAACTATTTCCTGTGCTTCATGGTATGGCCTCCCACACCCGAACTACTTTACATCATCCTGCTAGAATGTCCTATGGGGAATATCCACTATTCAACAAGGAACAGTTTTATTTAAGCACAACTGCATGGGCTTTTTTAGGAAGTGTCTTTCTGCATTCATTTTGCATTTAGATGTTCCTTAAAGCTGCTATATTTCATTTCTTCATTTCTTCTTTCATTTACAGTCTAATTTTCAAACGTGCAGAAGCACCTGCTGCTCTCCTTGTGAGCAGCTCGGCCAGCAAAGCATCTCTGAAAGCCAGGTCATTAATTCGCTGCTGTTTCATTGCAGTTGCTTTGTGGACCTCTCCCCTTACTGTGGTGCATAAAGCACAATATTGATTGCTCAGAAGATAGAGTGTACTACAGAGCTATCTTTGTGGTAACACACAGGCTGAGCTTGGAGTTTGAAGTCAAGCCAGGCTGGAGTTTGCTGTGCCAGGTCCTATACCACATTTAGAGCTGTTTGGAGACTACTTTTAGACAAGCAAAGGACGCAGTCTAGGACCTGCCGTGCTATTTACCTCCCCCCTTGCAGACTTTCCCTAGCTCATGTGTAATAAATAGTCGCAGGGCCCATAGCCCCGCTTGTCTGGAAACCAGAGACGCATGTAGCATTTGTCTTTCCTGGAAAAAGAAAAGTAGACACAAAGATCTAAGGCTACCCCTCATCCTGTAAAATTCATCATTATTGATGACATTCACTAATTAATTTCTGGCAATGTTTAATAAAACAGATTCTTTACCTGTTAAAAAGTATATTGAAGTCTTCAACTGCCAGAATCAGACAACATGGCAACATGTGCCATTGCAGTCAGTGTAAATACCTAAAGCAAAAACAAGTGTTAGATTACAGGACCAGGTTTAACAAAAGCAGGTATAAGAAATCTAACAGGGAATATCAAAATTTTATAAATGAGAAAAATTAGATCAAATATAACTGATCCAAAATTCTGCTCATGTTCACTCAGCAAGATAATAGAACTAGAAAGTCTGAGCCCTAGGTGGGGCTATCAGGTGTTCACTGCTTGTGTTAATCTTGTATGAAATATTGGATTTGTTAGCCTCTACTGCCTCAGACTAATTCAGCACAGTGACTAACTACTACATCATAGCCCACCCAGTCTGTTCTTCTGATAATATCTCAAATGAAAAGATGGATATGCATTTTGTAGAATTTATTTGGGCACCATTGTTTTGGAAAAAGAATACCCCTTCCTAGCACTATTGCTGGGTTTTTTTTCCTAGCAGAAGTTTCCTCTCTCAAAATGTAATAGTAATTGTGGCTTTGGTTTCCTCAGAATTTTGCATTTTATTCAGCTGCTTTCAGCTAAGAACTACTGAAATTAGAGAACAAACTGAAGGATTGCCCAAAGGAGGGCTGGTATATATTGCCATTCACAACATATCGTGAGAATTTTGCCCTATTCCAGTTGCCTTTTGGACCTTGGGACCCATGGAAAGCATACAGGGCCAGCAATGCTCCCTCCAGCCTGCAAGGGTTTTCAGCTGCTTCTACTGGAGCATTGCTATTCCTTGGGGACAACCACATTTGCTGATCTCCTGCAGCATGTGTCGGCATGGAGGCAATATCCCTGTTCTTTCACACTCTGGCACCATCGTGTGGGTTGCAACCTATCCCCAAGTGATTTCACATCTCTCCATTTCCCTATTCTTAATAGAACCATACTATCAGCAACATTTTTTTTGTGTATTGGACAGAATCCACACCACCACCACAGTGGCCACAATAACTGCATTTGTTGTCAGGAGGACAAGAAGGGGAGGGAAGGGTGAGAAAGAGAGAGAGAGAGAGGAGACCTGCATGCTTGATGTTGAAGAAAAGCCTGTTTGTGCTTAATACATTGGAGAAATTGTTCAAGAACAGTTCATCCATGTGAAAAATATAACCCCTCTACGGCTGCCAAATTCAGTAAGGCCTAGTATGATCAGTTGTGTAAGTGCCAATCCTAAAACTTGAAGCTGCCTGGAGGCAGTTTAAACTTATACACCCAATTTTTTCCAAGGCTATAGAACATTTTAGAGAAATGTTACTTGCTTTTTCAAGTCAGTCACTTTCCTTCACTTATCTTGTTCCAGATAAAAATAAAATAAAATAAAATAAAATAAAATAAAATAAAATAAAATAAAATAAAATAAAATAAAATAAAATAAAATAAAATAATGAAAATATAATAGGAAAGAAAAAAAGAAGTAAAAGAGATTAAGAAAAGGTACAAAGAGATGAAAAGAATTAAGGTAAAGATAGAGAAATTGAAAGGGGAAGAGAAACAGAAAGGAGAGGATTGTTTTTTCCTTGCTAGCTTCAGAAAATCTACAACTAATTCCAAGTTTAGCGATACCAACATCACATGATGAGAGCACCTTAAATAGTTACAGGGAAACTATCTGTTTTTATAGATTTCTAACACTTGCTCACAAGAGCCTCATAGAGAAAGGCATCTTTGCTTGCACCACAGTGCACAGGCCTGCCCTCCTGTTGCAAAAACACTCAGGTGGARGAAGAAACAGGGGAAATGGGTCACTGGAAGCAAGGGTTACGGCTTATTAGCGAGATTATTTTAACACTTGAGTAGTGTATAACAAGGAGACAGAAGAACACCTGAGCAGAAAGACAGAGCTTCCTCTATTTCCATTGCAGTTGCATCTGTGCCCATTGCTATTGCCAATGAGGCTGGCGATGGCATTGCCCTCCTCTCTCAGGGCAGAGCAAAACTTGCAGTCTATAAAATGCCAAAATCAGCTGAAATCAAAGGGGAAGTTTGGGTTTAGGAGGCTAGGAGAGTCCTGGGCAGCTTGAATTATCTGAGGCACTTTGTAACAAAGTGTGCTTTTACTGTGCTGCCATTTTAGAGTCTGCATTATAAGGTAAATTTAATGCTTTTGCACTACATGCTTACCATTTATCTTTCCTCCCCTCTCTCCCCAAAAGTGAAGTTTTTTTCTTCATTCTTTCTGAACAGAAGTGCCAGTGAAACACCTTTTCCTGAAAAATAAGTACTTATGCTAAAATGGCATGGGTATGCAATTATTCAGAACAAAATTTAAATTCAAGATAAGATGAAACCTGGGGTGCAATATCTGAAGGGCACTTATGCCTGTTGCCACTGGTGTCTGTGGCAAGATTCCTCTTAATTTCTGCAGTGTGGTGATCCAACTCAGACTGAAGAACAGCCAGAGGATTCAAGCCCATTCAGATCCCAAACCTAGAATTAAAGCTACTCTAATTACCTTACAAAATCGTGTGCTGCCTCTGCCTGCATAATGCACTGAATCACACTTGGCTCTTTCCCTCCAGGGTTTTAGGCAACGCTCTGCCGGGACCTCCTCAACCAAATCCCTCTGGGCTTTGTGGGCAGACTCAGGTCGCAGTCCAGCAGGTTTGTGCTAGCTCAGCTTTTTTAATTTTTCTTTTATTTTTTCTTGTCTTCTGACTAAATCACATCAGATTGTACTTACCTGATGACAGCAACTTTCATTCCTGGCTAAAAAGTTCTCCACTGCAATTGGTAGTAAGTCCTGGTAATTCCCTAAAGCCTTGCAAAGAAGCTAGCAAGAAGAACAAATGAATTGTGAATTGCTGCTAGGCATGTGAAACTTGGAGGTCTGAAA
Organism: Nothoprocta perdicaria; assembly: GCF_003342845.1. Lineage (NCBI taxonomy): Eukaryota > Metazoa > Chordata > Aves > Tinamiformes > Tinamidae > Nothoprocta > Nothoprocta perdicaria. The sequence goes on along the minus strand of NW_020454139.1, from coordinate 1,479,865 downwards.
GTGTTAGGTTAGACGATCTCCCAGGATACGTCATCTTAACCCCCCATTTGAGCATATTACTTACTGGAATGAGGCTGGTGAAAGCAGAAAGAAGAAAGAGAGAGGGAAGAGATATTCAGCTGTAGCAAGGGAGAAGAGCCCCAAAACACACAAAGAGCTTAGGAACTTGTGTGTAATAGGAATGTTGGTTGCTTGTTTTCATATCTTTAGCAGTGTTGAATGTTTCATTAGAAAATTAAAGATGTAGTTGAATGCAGTTCCTCTTGATAATAACTGATTCAGAAAGATCACACAGTCTCACAGGACACAGCTGGGACAAAGGCTGCTGTTAGGGTCAACAGACACCACACGTTGGGGGTTAAAGCATGCCACAGTTGCCTTTTTCTTATTCAGGCATTCATCATACTCAAATAGACAATAAAACAATAATAAAAAGCACCTTTCTGGAAAGCCAAACAGGCCTCTGCTTCATGGGGATTAATGATTCCCATTAAAAACCACTGTATGCAGAGTAGCAGGGAAGGCTATATCCCTTGTTAGCATCAAAGGGTGGGTCTCCTTTGACTTCAGCAAAGTTCTACTTATTTATCCTAGCAGAAATTTTGGCCCTGAAATTATTAGTCACATTATAAATACCTCTCTCTGCCAGAGCAGGATTATCCCCGAATTCGATGCATTTTGCAGTCTCACGTGAAACATGACATGTTATACATTCTGCATGGCAGGGTTTTTTCTTGCCCCTTGGGACGCTAACTCATCAAGGACTATTCCTGATTGCTCAGCCCATGCTAGTTTCTGTTTATCACCATCTTCTCCCAGCTCTACTCCACGGTATCACCCAGAGCAGTTCTCTGTGTTTCCCTGTGCTTCACTATCATATTTCAGGAAAAGGAAGAGTCCACTTTTTATAATACTAGCATATGCTTATATGATTGTTTTGCAAAATGTTCAACATTTATTATGATAAGAATTAAAAGTTAATTTAAAAACTAAGCAAAATGTCACCTTTGATCTTCCTCATGTGCTAAAGGGAGTACAGAAATTGCTGCTGAGCAGATTGCCAGGAAAAAGGATAGGAAGAAGTACAGCATGCTTTAGCCCCTACATGTAGATGAGCGAAGACTGCCAGATGCACTGGGGCAGTCTTCAAAAGGCAACCAAGAAGGAGGCAAAAGGAGCTGGAAGTGGCCCTGTACTCTGCCTGACACTGTTACTACATGCCAGAGCCTCGACTATGGGTTTTAAGATAGCGTAGACCAACAGGACTCTCAGAAACGYCAGCACCGTTTTACTCGCTTTTGTCATTCCCCAAGACTGTAAAGGTGGCTCCAGTTGCCAACCTAATTTTACTTTGCTTTTGCATTTTTAACAGCAATTTCCTAAACAAGGATCCTCTTAATCCTCAAGAAAGTTACTTATGAAGCAGGATTGTATCCTAGTGCCAAAAAAGATGGCACACTAAATGCCCTGAGCCTTCCTTTTAAATGATTGATATTGAAGAAGCTCAGTAGGATTTTGATGCAGACCATCCTGCATTGCAGAAGATTGAAGTCCTGCTGAGCTCCTCACAAAAGTAACCTGAACAGCCCTTTCCAGGCAAAAATATACTTCTCATGCCTCTTTTAATAAATCCACATAGACAAATATTTATATCCATGTCAGGGTACTGCAGATGGTTCCTCCTAACACTGTGTGAAGCAGATTACATGGAGCATGGATCAATGCCACAGAAAGATGGAGTCTACGAAGTGGAGACTGAGAGCACTGCAGCTTTGGCAGAGGAACCTCATCAGCATTTGGCAGCTAAAAATACAGGAGCGCAGAAGCAGTACTGGTCCAAACACTTGTGCAYGTGCTCTTCCTATGCAATGTGGGCCCAGCTGCATTGAAATTCCTGGGACTGGGAAGATATTGTTCCTCCCAGCATCCCACCCTAGCACTATAATGGAAAGAAGGAATATCTTCTATATGCATTTTGAGACAGTGAGACTTACTCTGCCATTGAGTTGTATTTTGGTCATCATTTCAGGCTTATAAAGCATTGTATCAGGACTAAGAAACATCGAGGAAACTCACTGATGTCACCTTCTGCCAGATCTCTGCTGAGAATTGCTTCCTGCATTGGTCCCTCATGGTTACCACCTGCAGCAAGTTCCTGTAGGGTACAAACATGGTTATGAAGCAGAAAACTAATTTTTGTCTAAATGACACGAAACTCCAAATCCTCAAGTATAATAATACTTTTTTAAAAAAATCAAATGTTTCGCAAATATAATCTGTTCTAGGTCTGCCCACTACACAGTCTACAATACAGGGACAACAGAATATTCATGTTTTTAGTAAAAACTACTTATTGCCATAATGTACTTTTTGATTAAATTAGGCAAGCCAACATAGAAACCCATTTATATCTTAGCTGCATCTGAGCTTAGTTTCATCAGAAACAAAACAAAAACAAACAAACAGAAGCTCCTGGAAGTGTAGTCTGCTATGGTTAAGGTATTCTACTGATCTCATTAGCTTAAACCATGAAGACTTACTCCTCCAGGCTTATTTCCATGAACAGTTCAAGGAAAGTACCATCATTCAAGCAAAATGACACTTTTCAACTCATTGGAATGATTATTATGTGTAGAACAAGCAATAAATCATTCACAAATGGGGAGTGGAGCTGACTTGTCAGAGTTCAACAATTCCAGAAGGAAGAAAGAGAGACAATAACCTCATAACAGCACATGAAAATGCTAAATCTGCCAACATATGACGAACTGGGTGGTCTTCACTATCTACATGGTTCTAGCTTTGACAGCAATGTATCTCTTTTTTTATCCGAGTGGCACCTTTGTGCCAGTAGAAATATGACACAATTGCTTTTCTGAGCTAAACATTTACATTGAAATTTCATATATTAAAAGTATTTTTGCTCCATAGCTTGGATCAACAATGGTTTGTTAACAGATTTTGTAAGGCAATGACAATCATTTGAAGATTTTCAGTCCCTGAAGTGATAGACTGGATCACGCCAACCCAATGTAACACTCAGTAGTAGAGTACTATAGCAAATTGTTGCAGAACAGTCTCAGTATGATATTGTGCTCATCCTGTTCTGTTGCACACACACGGAGGGATAAAAAAATGTTGGAGTTTCAATCTCAAAATAAAGCTGTCTGAGCAACTCTAATTCCCCAAAATAGATTAAAATTTCTAGTATTAGAAGATCCTTTAGCCCCAATACACTGCTTTATAAGCCTGAAATGATGACCAAAATACAGCTCAATGGAGCATAAGTCTCAGTCTCTAAAGGCATATGTCAGACATAAGACAGAATAAAAATACAAGAATACAAAACCATGCAAGAGGGAAAAAAAAAAAGAAAAAAGGCAGATAGAATGACCCAAGCAAGCCAACATCCCCCACATAACATCTGGACATTGCAAGCTCTGAGTTTGMATCAGAATTCAGTTTTTGCAGCTGTCTCCTAATGAGCTGAACCCAAACCTTGGATCTGACCATATTTGAATTTTAAAGATGCTTGGATTTGGACCTGAATTTGCAGTTCTGGACCACTTATAATAAATGCCTTTTAGATATGTGTGAGCCATTGAAATGACTGAGCTTTGTGAAAAATATTTAAAATTTATTTTAGGAGGTGATTTATCATAATAGGAAATTGAGGCAATTAGTTTTCAGCTAATTCCACCTTTTATGTTACAGAGAAGCAGTGTGGCTCATGAACATGAAAGGACACTGAGCACTTATGAGGCAGCTAAATGCTTTTTGTCAAACTTTGTTTGCATATTGTATTACTTAGCTGGGTAAGCACAAAACAGAGCCTGTTGAGCTGGTTAATTCTTTCTAACACAGTTTCTCRCATATCAGTCAAAATTCTTAGCATTTTTTGTGTGTCATTTCAAAATCTTGATGATCTTTGGTATTCATGAGAATATTTCCAGTTGAAAGCKAAACCGGATTTCTCTTTCAATAGATACGTGAGTAAAAGAGCTATCCTTTCCTTGTTTTCTTGYGTACAGATTCTTTCAGTTTTGATTACAAAAATGAACAGTGGTTTCTTCGGATGCAATTCCTTTTAAAGCTATTAATTTTAGTTAGAAGGGCAGCATAAAGTACTTACACAAAAAGCACTTGAGAATAGTTGGTCAGAAAATAGCTATTGTCGGCCAGATGTATCCARTACATCTGCAATAACCCACTGCAGTAACCACAAGACTCTTACAAGTATGAAGTCAAGGGAGACAAGGAACCGAACACCTCCCAGGGACAATGAGTGTTTGAAAGGGTTAAGCTTTCGTCCCAAAGCAGGACCCTGTATTTGTTGGGGCTGTTTCTCTTCCTCTCCCCTTCCCTCTGCTTTGCAGAAGCCTTTGATCAAATTCTCCATGCACCACTCCTGTCTCTTTTTTTTCAGGGAACAAGACCTAAATGATAAAACCCTAGAATCTGCCAAGTATTTTTGGTATCTGGAAGATGTTTGGTGTTCGCCTTCRCCTTCAGAGGGAAATCTAGTGTGCAGGATCCACATAAGGTGTGTTCAACATCTTCTGAAAACACTTCAGTGTGAAGTTTGCTCTCCAAAATCCTTGACAGGGGGGCCCTGCAGGGCCAAATCCCACCCATGCTGCAGACTGGTCAGCTGCGGCTAGCAAACTCTATGGACCCCTGTTTCTGTAGGTATCTTCACCCAGAAGGCTGAACAACTGGAAGGACACCTTTGGCAGGCAGCATTTTCCTCTTATTGGAGAGCTCAGAGAAGCAAAATTTTGTTTCCTTTGGGTTATGTTCTTGTCTCTCATGATTATTCAGAGAGACATGTATCAAGAAGCACCGTTAATATTATGCAGTTTAAAGTCATGAGCTGCCACTCAGAAATAGAAGGCACTTAAAAATTGCTTGTCTTTTACTGTGAGAGATGTCCTTTCGATTTGTCCTCAATTATTTGAGTCTTTAGGAAGCATCTGGAAGCCTTAACAATAGTCTTAGCTTCTATGTGGCCAAGAAACTAACGGTTTCTCATTTAACTACTCACATCTCGGCTCTAGAGCTCTCTAAATAAAACACAAGTGAAGAAAGACTTAAACTTTGTAATTTGACAGGCCTGATCAAGAGAGTTGAAACAACACCATGTAATGAACTATGAATATAATCTAACTCTTGTTTTCTCACCTCTGTGGCTCATGCTAAGAATTTAATGTCTGCTGTCAGAGTAATTAAGCAGGGGATGAATTCAAACTCTGATTCAAAATAGGATCCTAAACACACTGCTTATCAATATTCATATACCTTTCCTCACCCTTTAAAAATTAAGACTATGAGGTTCAGCACTAACTTAGATTTATGCATGTGTTGTCTGAAATTTTGGCATAAGCCATCATATGTAAGTGAATTTACAGTTCTTGGAGTAAGGGAGAGCAATAAGTTAATAATTTAGTTTAATTTTCTGTGTTAGCCATAGTGTTTTCAATAAGACAACAGAAAAGAGGTTGAAAGATAGCCACACTGCAACAGAGGTGGGACATCACTTTGTATTATTTGCTCTGAAGCTTTTTTACATTAGTAAAGTCCAAATCCTCAGAAATCATGATTAAAGCTAAGAGAATAACAGGCATCTGCATTGTGGGGAAGCACCTCTCAGTTGCCCATTGAAATGATAAGTTAAACAGATAGTTACATATCTATAACTAGCAGTTAAACTGCCCTACAGTTCTACTTAGTTATGACATGTGAGATACRCATGAACAGGAAAGGAGAGCGGAAGGAGGGTAAGGGAGACCATGATACTGTAATGGGTAATTTGCAACTCATTTCTGCAGTGGTTTAATTTATAAGAGAAATACATGCTGTTCAAATGAACCACAGATGAATGATATCTTTCAGCTCTATCATATTATAGACTAATACTTCACAAGCCTGGTAATAAGATATAATGCTTCTCATAGCTAAACTAACATCCAGTTCCTAAGCTATTGTAGCAATGAAATTTAATTGAAACCCATACTAGCAATTCAAGCTGAATGACTGAGGATTTAATGATATTCTTAGATACAATGCTAGAGCCTAGGCTTGCAGCATGTCAGTAAGACAATAATATGGTTGCTTTAGAAATACAGGATTGGAGAGGCCCAGATGAGTTGTCAAGTCTGGTTCCTGGAATGAAAAATGCCCTTTAAAACAAGGTCCAGTTTTAGAGGCTTCTCTGCAACATKCCTGTTCTCCATGTCACCACCAAATCTAAAGCACTTCTTAACACTTTGGAGAAAAGCTAAGGACAAAAGAAAAAAAAGAATCCGCAGCTGTAAGGCATCAGAGGAAGGAGGGCAGAAAAGGTGGAAGGTCTCACTAACATTATAATGCCCTGATCTACGAGGTACTTGCTTATGAAGTTCCCAGTTGTTCCTCACAAGCAAGCCATACCCTATATATGCAAGACAGGAGTGAAAATCACAGCTTTTCTTCCAGTTTGGTTTGAAGGAGCGATTACTTGCATATGCCAAATCTAGTAGGTGGATAAATCGTGAGCATATCCGTTGATCACACCAGGCAGATAGATAGCTGATAMAACTTACCGTCAGGAAGCCATCATCACTCTTCAGTGAAACTTGCTTTATTTACAATGTAGTGATTCAGATTCAGACACAGAGGAAGATGACCATCCCCAGCAGCCAATCTTTTAAGTGCTCTTTTGGGGGGTGCGGGAGGGAGGAAGAGAAGAAGGGAGGAGGAGAGAGTCTTCTTTCTTGGCAAGGAAATAAACCTCCATAGCAACCGTCCAGGAACTCAAAGTACAGATTAATATAGCAAAGACAGACTGCAAACAAACAGTAATCCAGCCTCCTTTCAAACTCCTTTTGGAATTCAACAAACTGACATATCCAAAACTTCATTTCTGATCTCCTAGGAATTCTCCTGTTTTAAACACAAACCCTGCCCATAAGTTCCTCATACTCCACATTAAAACAATTTGGGTTTCTTGCCCCTCTATCCTATTTCAAAGAGTATTAGAGGATCTCAGCTCCTTCAATGGTTACAAATACCATTAAAATAGTATTTCAGTTAGTGTGTTAGCATTCAGTTCTATGAATTTAACCGTAACTAATATATAACCATTTGAATATGTGTTCTTATTATCCTTTAATGTAAAAAGCCATTCCACTTTCTTGGATTATCTGTTTTATAAATTCTCGTAGTAGTCCTCCTGTGTACCTGTTCCCATTCCAACTCATCTTTTTTCAGTGTAKGTGATGATAGGTGTATGAAATACASTATTACTTGCACTTCTCTGACTGTATGAAAAATATTTTATGATYGAATTATTAGAGTGTTTTGTAGTTACTATATATTGGTTCCTTGTAGGCTAACTCAAGTTGACTAGGATACTGGGATCTCTTTTCTCCTCAACTATCTCCAGCTGGTGAGTTTGCCACTTTTACCATTATTATTCATGTCTAATTCCATGACTATACACTTGTGCTATTAAATCCTATTCTACTTCTCTCTTCAATAAACAAAATCATTTAACATCTCCCAATGTTATGTTGGGGGACAAATACTCCTAAAGCACTCCTAAAGCTGCTAAATATTTCCCTTAAAAACATAAAGAATGAGAAAAAAAAATCAAACTGCAATTCCAGACTTCAACTGAAGGTCAGTTCTGCTTCAGGTATTTCAGTTACTAGAGCAGGATCGAGTATGACTTTGAGATCCAGTCCTGGTTTGCATCCTCCCAGTAGTTGGGGCTGGTGGGGAACCATTAGGAACTTGACTAATAGAGTGGCAAGTTTGTAAAGAACATATGAAGGTCTTATGGTCTTCTGTGTTCACTCAATTGTACTTATCTGTGACAAAACATGCAGGGTATGAGCCTCACATTGTTCAAAGCTGATATTAAATACAACCAGGTGTTTAGTCCCCAAGCACTACCCAGAGCTAACTCCTTCCAAGTGTTTTTGGCCTCCTGAGTGAACAAAGCACATTTTAAACTTACCCTGAGATTGAGCCTTCAAGAAACTTCAAGCCTTCAGCAACTGGCAACGGTCAGGATTATAGAATGTATCATTCATAGGCTCATGTTAGCTGCTTTGAGAGTGGAGACCTAAGCTGCATGGACATTAGATGTACCAGAGCCTTGCAAAAGTTAGTTAGCATCTGCAAGGAACCAGCAAGGAACAAGATGGACTCCATGACAGGGAAACTTCCAAGCAGATTAGCTAAGGTCACCTCCTCTCCACATCAGCTTGTCAGAGTGGAAACATGGGTGACCTAAAGTTTGGTCAGAAACTTTGCAGGGGTTTAGAATGCTGCCCTTTGTGTGTACCCTTAATGTTGAARGCACAGAAAGATGGCCAATTTCTAGTAGAGAGCTGCCTTTGAAATAAATATTCAAATCTGGCAACTTTCTGACTGTAATCACCAAGTAAATTCTTCCTTCTTTCCAAATAAGTTATTTATTTCTTCAAAGAGGAAGAGGAGTTAAGGAATGGTCAGGAATACACTGATAAAGTTAGACAATTCTTAATCAGCTAATCAACTCCATTTTAGAGTGATTGATTTCACAAAGACTTGACTATCTATAATTATACCAATTTAAATGGTGGTAAATATCCCAAAATTTAATGGTGGTAAATATACCACTTTAGGACATTCTACTAAAAGATAAATTATTTTTAAGAACAGTAGGGGAAAAAAACAAACCAACAACCACAATCACGGAAATCTATTAAAGAGTCATTTTCTACTGAGATCTCTTAATAAAATACTGTAAGGTTTGTATCAAGCATCCTGCTTGCACTAGGAAACTTCCTGCTTTAAGTGGCCACTTGAAAACATCCCTAAGTTTTCCGAGACCTTTTTACTTGACCTCYAATTAAAACAACCACTGCTAGGCAACCAGTCTTCGCAGGTCTCTCGGGTAGTCACTTRAGACAGATTCTTCTATATTTATATGCAGAATAACTTAGTTGGCCCATCATTTTCTATATTTCCTTTGCTATTTATTATCTGGCATATTTGTGCATGGATAAGAATATTTTTGCTGACAGCCATAATCCTGTATTTGTGACATAGCATTTTGTTGCTATAGAAATGAAGGTAATGTCACAAATCCAGCATTACAGTGACTTAGACTGCTGGATCAAGCCAGAGGATGCTATAAACTGGAAAAGAGCAAAGCTTTTTAAGTGCAGTAATAGGTGAATAGAGCAAAAGTGCTTTCAGGAGACGATTGGCAAGATTGTGACTTGTTTCAATGCTTTAAAAGTTGCAAGTTAGCTTTGCTTCTTCCTCCTTTTATAGCCTTGCACATTTCATGGCAAAAATTCCTTCTGAATTTGAAAAGGCAGAACCCAGAACCAAAAGAAGACAAGGTCATAATCTAAAGTGAAAAAGGATTTGGAAAGGGTGCAGACAGTAGGATACCCACTGGCAGCTCTTTACACAAGGCCTTTTCTTAGAAAATGATCTGTTTGTTTCAAAAGCAGTTAGTTAGACAGTGTGTATGTGTTGAGAACGACCCAAATATCTCTCATACATCCTTACTGAATCAACTGACTAGCTAATATTCAAAGTGCAAGAAACCTGGCAAGAAGCCTCGAAAGCTTTTTAAGTCATTTCTAGATTGGGCTGATAGAGAACCCTAAGAAATATTACTTAGCAGTAAATTTTCTATTCTGGGCCTACCAGCAGTTTAAAAATAATGAGGCTAGGCCACCTCTATCCAGATACGATATACAAAAAGACGACTGTTCCTGTGATGGATTCTGAAAGCATTTTAAGCAGCCGGATACCCATGGTCAGCCCTTGGAGCACCAAATCCCCAGTTCATCCCTCATTTGGGCAGGAGCCCCCAACAAGTGCAGCCATGCATTGGCACACACCAGGTGCCTGGGGAGGCAGCAGGCAGTGGAAAGCAGCGATGTCGGCTCGGGTGTCAAATGAGAACAGGAGCACCTAAAGCATCCAAAATAAAACAGCGCTAGAGGTGAAAACACATTTWGCTGGGTTTGAATGGGGAATGTAGACAATGAAAAACAAAGGGACATTATTTGCAGAAGATTTGAGAGCAGTTCATTTTTTTTTTCCTTTTATTTAAAGAAATGGCATTCCAGAGGACTAAGACTGTCAGTATCTGTCCGGCTTTTCTTGACTTTCCTGTATTTGCATTGCCTCTTCTCACTCCAGGAAGCTTTACAACTTAAGTTGCTTTCCTAGGGCAGTACCTCAATCTTATTGCCTGGCTATATTTCAAACTGTTGTATACACCACTGAACCTTCCACAAAGATGGCATTTTCATATGACATCTTCGTTCATCTTAGTGAAGAAATGGGAAAACACGAAAGAGACAAGAACAGTAAATAAGTCCATTCATTAGGTATACCACAAAGTGACTGTTTTCTGAGAATAGGCATGTTTGATGAAGTTTGATATTGCATTTGATTCCATTAGGTCTCAAAGCACACATGTACGAGTAAATTTTCATCGGTGTTTTTATTCTGTAACTGAAAAGAAATGGTGTCAATAGGCACCTCGTAGGCCAAAGGAAAAGGTAGAAAACAACCCTCCCAACACCTTATCTGCTATACAATCATGCTGAAAGGTAGTTTGGAGTCTTGAGAAAGGAAAAAAAAAAAACAGAGAGGGTGGAAATATTGATTCTTTGATAAGAGAAGGACTTCAAAAACTCAGGATTTCATTCTGCAATATTTCAAGATGTKTTCACAATGCAAATGGCTGTTAGCATAATCAGATACATTTCTAGCCTGCAGTCCTGACATTAGCTTGAATAGCCTGTGGTTGGGCTCCTGCTTGATCTCCTTACCTCTCCCCTTGGCCCCTGTGCTCCTACAAACTCTTTAAGCCCAGTAGGTAATAGGATAAGGTTACCAAAAAGGTGCCAGTGAATAGTAGCTGAAAGCTAAACTATTCCTAAGGAGTAGCAAATCCTCATTTTGAAGATTAACGACCTGGATGAAGGGCTGGAGTGCTCCCTCAGCAAGTTTGCCGACGATACCAAACTGGGTGGAGTAGCTGATAGCCCTGAGGGCTGTGCTGCCATCCAGAGGGACCTGGACAGACTGGAGGACTGGGCGGTGAGAAACCTCATGAGGTTCAACAAGGGCAAGTGCAGGGTCCTGCACTTGGGGAGGAATAACCCTGGACACCAGTACAGATTAGGGGTGGACCTGCTGGAGAGCAGYCCCGCAGAGAGGGACCTGGGYRTCRTGGTGGACGACAAGTTGACCATGAGGCAGCAGTGTGCCCTGGTGGCCAAGAAGGCCAACGGGATCCTGGGRTGCATTAAGAARAGCGTCTCCAGCAGGTCGAGGGAGGTGATCATCCCCCTCTACTCAGCCCTGGTGAGGCCACATCTGGAGTRCTGYGTCCAGTTCTGGGCTCCCCAGTACAAGAGGGATGTGGAGCTGCTGGAGAGAGTCCAGCGCAGGGCTACGAGGATGATCAGGGGCCTGGAACATCTGCCCTGTGAGCAAAGGCTGAGAGAGCTGGGCCTGTTCAGCCTGGAGAAGAGGAGGCTGAGGGGGGACCTGATCAGCGTGTATAAATACCTCAAGGGATGCAGTGAGGAGGAGGAGGGCGTCCTCTTTTCAGTGGTGGACAGTGATAGGACTAGAGGAAATGGCTTCAAACTGAAGCATCGGAAGTTCCACAGGAACTTAAGGAAGCATTTCTTCACTGTGAGGGTGACAAAGCACTGGAACAGGCTGCCCAGAGAGGTTGTGGAGTCTCCTTCTTTGGAGATCTTTAAAACCCGCTTGGATGCAGCCCTGTGCCACGTGCTCTAGGTGACCCTGCATGAGCAGGGGGGTTGGACTCGATGACCTCTGAGGTCTCTTCCAACCTTCGACATTCTATGATTCTATGATTCTATGAAGATGAGCAGGAAAAATAAATCTCCAAGGAGCTCCGTAAGCTACCATTTACGGAAATACAACAACCAGGAAACAATTTCTGTTAATTCATTTAACCATGTAAAGTAGAAAGTGTTTCCACTCTATGTTGACTGAAGCATGAACCAAGCATCATTTTACTTCATGTATTTGTGCTTGTATATTCCAGGAGGAATAGTTATAAACAGATGAAACAAGATTTGACAATAAATTGTCAGACATTTTTTCAGATACTTGTAGGACTGCTTGAGGTATGTAACTATCAGATATAGTTCTTGTTAAAGCTTCTTTAGGTGGAAGAGTTCAATTAGATGCTAGATCTCCTTAAACACAAGGTTTAGGTGCAGCAAAATGGAGTAACACCTCAAGAAATACATCATAAACCCACATAAATACAGCATAAATATTTGCCTTAAATAGGCCCAAGCAGGTATTAAATTAAYGCTTTTTATTATGTGAGGTGAATGAATAAATGCAAATTGTAACAGATTTTGTGACTGTTATAGCCAGCACTCTGAAAACTGTTTTACGCTCATCACAGCAAACTCACGCTTAGAATGATGTTGGTAAAAGTGTTGTGTTAGCTATAGCCAGCTGTCTTTTACAAAGTCAGCAAAAATAATGATATTTGACTGCCATACGTTTCTGAGGTACCCAGGGAATACACATTTTACACAGATGCATGGAATAAATCAAAATAAAGCTAGATATATATCCTAAATTTTATATCTAATAAGTTTGAAATTAATTGGACCAAGCAGAAAGGTAATATTAAATATTTTGCACTGGCAAATCCAGGGTCACCTAAGGGTCTGTTAGATAAAGAAAAAAGTGGAAAATTACTAATTTTATTCTAAAATAAAGTATTATTTGCCTGAAGTTGAATTCTCGTTCTAAGGCATTTAGAATTTAGTGGGAAAACTTAAAAAATGTTTGACAGACAATAAACTTTGCCTGACCAAACACCTAATGGAGGCTCTAATGGACAGTGTAGCCATTAAACTAGACAAAATATTCTGGATATTATTTTGTTCCTCAGCTCTACCAATGGCTCAGTACCTGAGATCATGCACCGAACTTTCTGACTCAAATTTACCTTTTCACAAGCCACTTCTGAGACCCTTGGAAGAGAAACACAGAGTTCAAAGTATTAATGATAAAGTAAACAAAACTCTGTAATAGCTGCTTTCTGAGAACAAACGAAAAATGAAGCAACCAATTGAACACTTTCAAATGTAAACAGTATTTCCCTCTTCATCACCAAGATCCTTCTAAGACAGTGTGACTGCATGGTATGCAAGTCTTTCCCACTGCTCTACTTGTAAGTATCCATTTCTTTCTGCCTTGGCTTGGTGCCAATTTCTGAAAGTTGCTGAAGATCTGAAAGTAAGACACAGTCTTCCTAGTTTTGCATGAAAATGAGCCCACAGCTTATTTGTGAAAAGATTTCTGCTTTCAAATAAACCTATCAGTTTTTTCTAATAAACCTATCGGTTTCTTTCAAATAAACCTATCAGCATGATAAAGGAGAAATTGGCTCTAAATTGCCTAGGACATGTCTAAGGACATGTCTAAACCTAAAACTTTGAAACATTTCTGTTCAGTCAATGGTAAAACTTAATTTTTGTTTTCATTATCAGTCAGAACAAAGATCTTCAGAATATGATTGTTGCATAGTTACTGATAACGATAAATGTAAGTTAAKAGAGCTTAAGCTTTCTGTGGAGAATCTCATTCTCTACCGTTCTTTGCTTGTCCCAAGCTCTTAAGTAAAGACTGCACGTTGTACTGAGTCTAGTCACATTAAACAATTCTAGGCAACTATGTAGTTAAAAACCCATTACATGCCTATTTTCTTGAAACTTATTTGAACTGGAATCACAATTTACAATAATACTTTAAATATTGTCATATTTTCATAGTTCCAAAGTGCATTCTTTCAATATATCATATTTTCTTTGCACTTCAGCACCATTAAAGACTGGTTTTGAAGTGAGCTACTATAATAAAGACTAGAATATTTTGTAGCTTTTTGACAGCATACCTGAGATAAAAAATGCAAGTTTTTCAAATATATTTCAATATTTACCCTTCAACTGGGGCTGCCCTGTTAGTCTGACTTGTTGGCAGTCTGGGACAGTGACCTGTTCAGGATACCTTTCTGAAGAGAGAGGAATTCAGAGGGCAATCTTTGGAAAAGGTGTCACATGAAACATTATTTGCACTGCTACAGACAAAACATGTTGATATTCCTCATGAAAACAAGACAAAGTCACTACCATGATGCTTCTTTACATTCCCTTAGGTTCCCTCTTCTTTGAAGGCTTGCTGCTTTCTAACTGTCTCTTTCCTTAATTTCTTCACAATCAGCTTCTTGCCTTTCAAATTTGTAGGGGTATTGGCCTTCTAGTTAAAAAAGAATTTCATCCAATTGCCATCCAGAAACTGAATCACCAATTGTACTTTATTCTGCTATGCCTTCTGAAGGAGACACAGCTACTGAATCCATCTCTTACTTTCAGTATTGAAGTTGATATGATATTGAAGTTGACACCAAGTCAGTTTCTCACCATGCATTCTTTTATAAAAACTTTTGACCTTGCCTTTTTACCCATGTTTTACTGTAGAAAACTGTGCTACCACCTCAGATAACTCATTTTTATGCTCTGTTTATCTGCTGGTTAACAGCATTCTAGAATGAAAAACAGAGTTTTGAATGGGACGAACCCCTCCGTTCTTTTCCCGGGCCAATAGATCGTTGTCATAATATGCAGAGATGAAGAGCAGAGATATCTTACAATGGGAGAAGAAAATTCAAGTCTTCAGACATTTCTGATAGTCTATGGGCATATGCAGGAAATGAGTTTTGATTACTTCTTAAAGCATAACCTTAAACTGCCACTAGTAATTCCTATAATTTAATGACAGATTAAGTAGACAGATTAAATTCCTGTAATTTAATGACAGATTAAGAGAAAAGTATGAGTGTTCACACCAGAAGATTTCTCCAGACTTGATATGGAAGACAGAAACACCCTGGAGATTTTACTCTTCTTGCTCCATTTGGTCAGAAGTTTCTTAACTTTCTTATTTCCTTTCCATCAAGGCAAGCCAGGACCATCCTACTTTATGCCCCTTGGTCATGATTTTACAATTATCTCAGAGTTTTCCAGCAGATCCTGAGCCTGCATCCCTGTTGCCTCTCCCCATGCCAAGGTGGGCAGGTATCTCATCTACCTCAATGAGCTGCTGCCTATCCATGGGATGTTGCCACAAGGACATAGCGTGTGTGGGATAATCTAGCATTCCATGGACAAGCATCAGCTCTTCTACTTATTTTCTCTGTAAATACAGAGCAGCAGCATCAGAAGACTGTTGTTCTGGTCCAGATCATCATTACAGTCCTTGTTGTTGGAGATCTTTAAAAGCAAGTCTGAAGTGTGGTCTAATATGTGTAGTTTAGGCTACATTTACAGTTGAGGAAGGATTGATGCCCATATGGTGTCCTGAAGCTCCCACTCTGTGAGTACAGACAGGTACTTTGAATATTGCTATCCCAGAAGGTAAGTTCAGAAAATGTCAGTAGCCAAGGGCAAGAATATACCAGGTACAGCTTTCACAAAACCATGTGCAGAATGGTTTTCCCTTTCTGCACTATATGYGCTATGGAAACAGAGTTAAAACGAGTGGTCAGTTGTTTAGGAGTGGAACTAAAATAGCTGAAAACCGGGGAGATATAGTTATCCCACAGCAGTGCGCATATCAGGTGCCAAGTCTACATTGAGTGTAGGGAAGATGTGTGATGATCAAACAAGTGAAAGAAACAAGAAGAATCTTGATAGCAGAGAGTTAGAAATTGGACATTTTTATCAAAAATATCTTTTTACACACAAAGGTCTAAACAAGTGAGCAAGTATCTTCCACAGAAAACAAAACAAAGAGGAAAAAAACTTGCTACTTCGATCTGCAGAACAAAGAACGAATAAAGGTGCAAGAGCATGGTAGAATCTGTGCAATAACTTTGCGTGTTAAACTTCAATATCTATAGATACCATCTTACATATTCCCTAGCTTACCTTCAGCCTAAATAGGCGTTCTGTATCTGGGTAATTTCTCTTGGTTATGGAGATACTCAAGAGCTGCTGATTGAGTATTTTTTGCCAGTACTTGTTTTTGTCAGGAAAAGTATATGGAATTTTAATTAGAAATTGTTTCCACTGATTTTCTTTTTTTATTTTTTCCTAGAATAGCTACTCAGAAAAGAATAGCTGGAAAGTATGTGTTTAAATGTTTTATACAGCTTTTTTTTTTTTTTTTCACAGCTAGAAATACTCGCATATTATTTCAGCTTTTTGGTTTATATGCTCTCTTTTCTACTAAAACCTGGATAAAATATGTCATATAAATAAAAGAGAGAGAAAATAGCTGTCTTTATACTWGAAAGTATAATACTTAGAAAGCAGATCATTAAACCTTTCTACTTTTCATGTCGGCTTAAAAGTGAGAACTTACAAAAAAGACAAGTCATTACTCCCTAAAACAATAAAAAGATTTTTGAGGATAGAATTACTTCTACCTTTTGATAAAAAAAAAAGGCAATTTTTTTTAAGCAGCATTAGATAAGCCAACATGGTTATTTTCAGTTTATTAAGTAGACCAAAAGACTTTTAGACTGCATCAGGTAAATGTTTTGCACATACACACACACACACAGAGTTAACATATACATGTTATTGTGTGTGTGTAGTACATATGCATACATGTATCATGTATATGGTACTGGCCCTAAGTACCATGAGCAGAGCCTGGAAAGAATGAGTAGTCTCTGCGGCTGCTTTGGACGTTGGGCTCTGGTCAGGCACTTGCACTAATGTCTTGGTACCTGCACCCTGGGTCCTCTGCTTCTAGGTTGTGTCAGATACCAACACTTCAGTGTTTCCCTGGAAATTTCAATTGCTGAGTTGAAATAGAACTTGTTGAGTTCTATAGCTGGACATTGGCTCAAGCTGACAGGCAGATCAGACTGTCATGATTTCATGGTATGCTTTCCCAGCAGTCTCAGGTATTGCTGTCCCGTCACCTGCTGACCTATGGCTCATCATACCATAYCATCATATCATGATGACCCAGCTTCATCATATGTTGTTCCTCTTTGCATTGCTCTGCTATCCATAGCCCATTATGTTAATTACTGACTCTTGACCAGGGCAACAGATTTGATTTGACAGACAGAAGAAATGGTTTTGAGACCAAAAAAAGAAAAAGAACAGTAAAGGAAAAGGAAGAGAAAAAAAATTATTGGAAATATTTGGAAAGTAATGGAAGATAAAACATTTAATGAAAATTTCATCACAAAATTCACCTATTGCAAGAATATACAGTCCAGAAATTTTGGAAATCTATAAGGTCCATAAGAACAGAGCCTTGACTGAAGAATTGTCTGTCATTAGGGTCTGACTGTCACTGCTGAAGCTTCAGAAGGACTAGAAATAAGGATAGCAAAACTGGTTGTTAGAGGGGTTTTTTGAGGGGGAAGCAGGGGAGGAGGGGTGATATTTTTGTTTGTTTCTTTGTTATTTACCTTCCACCTTTCAAATTTTTATGCTTACACTATCATGTTTGCAGCGTATCTTGCCGTTGGTGTTCAGGTGGAAGGAGAACTGATCTTCAGAACTTCTCCCCCTCACCTCTGTCCTTTAGCTATATGATCATTCCAGTTAGACCTTTCTATTAGCTTATTAGGCTTATTATATGGGGTCAAAATAGCAGCTAGGACTGAGAATATGTTGGGTACTGACTGACATTTATGCGATATTAAGCGAAGAGCCCTGATGTTCCTGGCCCACCACAACAGTGCTGCAGCGCATGTGTGACATACCCTTGCCCCGATCCACCTCTTTTTCCAGGCTTAGGCTCACTGCCTCAACCAGTCCTCAAAATATCTTCTGTCCCTTCTTCCTTTTCCCTGTTCACTATCTCAGCCCAGTAAGAGCAAGACTCCTTAAGCCTGGAAATAGATGCATTTTAGAAAGCACTATCACTGTGGATGGTATCAGCACAGATTCCTGGTGGTACCAAACAGGGCACCTTTGGCAAGGTGCTGCTTTTGTTTCCTGACTCCATACCACATCAGATTATTCTTCTTTTGTGCGCGAAGTGAGTTTTCTAATGAACTATTTTTTTAAGGCTGCAAATCTCTTGTTTCAACATTTCAACAGGACCTTTCTTTACTTAACAGTTTACAAAAATGAATAAATCTAGGTTTTGAGAACCTCTCTCTGTTCCTGAAAACACTTTTCTGGTCCTTATTGTCATGTTTCTAGTGCTTGTTGTTAATTAAATASTGAGACATTTTTAGTTTCCTTAAACCTACAGAAGCACAGCTTAGACACTGAGACAGCTGCTTCAGATACCTATTGGAAAAGGCTTGTGATAATCATGCCTCAAGGGTCCATATGTAGAATGAATATAATAAAAGATTCTGCTACACGAAAGAACTCAGTTAACATACATGAAGTATCTGGGGAACTTCAAATGAAATATGCTATGAACTGTCAAAACATTCATATTGTAATACCTTCCCTGAAATAGTTTGGCCCCAAATAAGTGAAAAATCTCCTTCTAGGTAAAGATTGACAGATGTATTTCATGATGAATTGTTTGTGCTTGGAGGAACATTTTCAGAAGCTGTTCTGATTTTTTCTAATATTTCTGAAGGTGAGCATCTGCAATTTTGTTATTACACAGGGGAGGGAGTGAGGGAAGGGAGAAAAAGCTACTTCCAAGCATGTGTGTGCCTGACTGAAATTATAAAGCTTTGTGCTGGAAGGATCTGTAGCTAGCAGACAGCTAAAAATAACTTTATTCAGGACAGATGGATTATGTGATTGTACGGGTGTTATTCTACTGTTTTACTGGGATTTTCAACCCTTAGATGGGATTGATTAACTACCTCTGAAGATCTGCATTTTAAAAAAGAAATCCATATTACACAATGTATGAACGTAGATAGGATACGCTCTAACAATTTTCAAAATTTATTTTTTTGCTTAAATGTTCAAGTTTGGATGGAAATAAGAAAGCGTGTTTTCTGAACTTTCACAGTTAACTTTACACAGTAAGCCTATCTGGAAGAATCTCTGCTTTTGCTAACAGTACTTTCTAAAACTTCAAATTTCACAAACAAAACATACTATTTTACAGCTAATATTAAAAAGTGCCAGAGTGCCCTCTGCTGGCTCACAAYATCCAGCCTGAACAATAACAAAATTAAAATATTTGCAGCCAGGCAGGAGACATAGGCCAAAATACAACATAAGATTTTCAGCTGCATTTGATTTGAAGCATGCTGGACTAGTTAAAAACAGATTTGGGTCCCTCCCACACGTACTGAAAAGGTGGTGGCAGCATTTGCTCTACACAGCCTGAAGAAATTGACTGGCTTCTCCAGTGGCTGCTGCCTGCGCGGTGGAGCAAACCACATCAATATAGCAGCAAAGCTGCCGAGACATTATGCGGCACCAATTGAAAACATGCTTTCCAGGGTGTGAAAATAGAAACAAAGCATGTCCTATTACATTTTATGAAGCTCCTGGGAGATTACAAGCTCAGCAGGGATTGTGAAACTCACTCCAGCAGGAATTTCTTCCCTGCTGCAGGTCCCCTAGGGCAGTGACAAAATGAGGCTTCTGGTTTTCATTAAGTCTGGGGGAGGGAGCTGTATGGAGGGAGCTCTTCACATTAGACACCAGGTGAGGGGCTTTCTGCATGAAATGGAAATGCCCCTTTAGATGTGGCTGCAGGAGACCTTCAGCGAGGAGTGTCCCACRCAGGGGACACAAAGCATTTCCAAAAGCCAGGATGCACCTCCAGCTTTGCTCCATGGAWGTTGTTAGAAGAACGTGCACAGCATTACAAGCCAGTTTAGTAGGCTTGTTTTTTCCCTATTCTTTCATACTGCAATAAGGGCAGTAAGAGCAAAGACTTACTGGGCCCACCTCTTTGGGCACCAAGAACTGGGAGCGATTGGCAGTCCCAGGAACTCCCTTTACACATAAGCAAAATAAAAATGTGTAAGCTGAAGAGAGTATTTCTTACTTGTGCAGACCAAGAAGATGAACAAAGATAGCTACTCTTGTCAGTATTTGTACAGTTATTTGGTAGGCACTCTGACATAAAGGTGCAGAGAAGAACATCTGCAGGTAACTTCATAGCTTAATGACTTCCTGACATCTACCTACAAAACTACAGCACAAAACTACAGCACATTTAATGTGCTATCTCTACTTGCTAGATATCATCCATACTGAAGGATGCCTTCACATAATTCCGTTTTCACACTGGAGGTTGGAGTGTTAATGCTTAATCATGTACTTAATCATGTACTTAATCATGTCATGTACTTAAAATGGGCTGAGGTAACACTTGTTTCAGAAATTTCTGGCTTTAGGTAAATGTCGAAGTTTTGGCTTCTTGGATTAATATAATAGTTGTACAGAGTAAATTAAATAGATTTTTCTTCAAAGCAACATCATCAAATCTAATGCTACGGCAGTCCATTCTAAGTGCTTTATGCACATCAATGTATATTCTTCTCAGCTCTGTGGAATAGTGAATTATTGTCAACTGAGAAGTAAACTAAAGAGAACTAACCCTAAATGCACTGCCTAGTTTCTGGCAACAAATCTGTGACAACATTGGAAACCAAACCAAGAAGGAGCCCCATCCTGGGACTGTAGATAGAAGAGCCTTGAAGCTTAGCTTTAGAGGGACCTTGGTGGTGGGAAAACCCTGTTTTCTGGCAAGTCTGCTAGACTTCCAGGCCAAACAAAACAGTGCTACACGTTGCTTCCTTCAGGCATCATTGCTGATGCGTAAGAAAACCAAGTATTCATCTTTTTTCCTGATGGTTCATGCTTACATTATGGCACCTGTGAGGTGGCAGTGAGTTGCTTCTGCCTGTTTTATGGGATTTTTTTTTTTTCCCCTCTGAGTATTCTCCAGTTCCCTGGTTGTTCTGCAAGTATTTATTACTCAGCACCTCTCAAGAGGTAGAAGAGGATAACTGTGGTTCTGAAGAGTCTCGCCCAGAGCAGGATACCTGGTCTAAAGCTGGGGACATGCAATGCTTTGTATATTATTGGAGAAACATTGGCTATGTGGCTGTTTCCCAGCAACTCAGTCAGCTGCTGCATGGCCCAGACAGAAGGGGGATAAAAAGTGTCCAGCTCAAATTAGTGATAAACTTTTTGCTGAGTGCTAAAAAAAAATAAAAAAATCACCCATCAGTCCCTAGTATAATTTAAGAAAATCTGAAACTGCACACTGGACTGAGTTCTGGTTGCAGTACTAGAAGGGGACTATCAAAGTGATTAATTGTAAAAGCTCACAGATAGGGTTTGCTAAGACTTCAGTGCTTGTGGATAAGAAATGCAGACCCTTGAGGAATCATACAAATAAAAAAATGTAATCAGCACCAGGCTAAGGGTCAACTCATTGTGCACTTTGAGAAATCAAACCCTAGACATGACCACTTTCAGTGTATGTAAAATCCTTGAATTCCAGCCAAGCTATTTGTGGAATTCACCTTGTTCAAATAACTCTGCAAATAACTCGTGCAAATAGTGTAATCACACAAAGTTCATACCATTAGTTGCCTCAGCACCTTGCAAGTGCTTCCTGCTGTCTGTCATCGTAATCCTAGGTGTTTGTATACAGAGTCATAACTACACAGTCTCCATTTCACTACACATAACATCAAAGCTTTGGAGACAGCCAATGCATTAGTCACAAAAGGTCTCTGGACCTCTATGTATTTTAAGGCATAGCAGCTACCTGCTAGTTTTTACAACATTTTAACTTTCGTAATTTCAGTAGAAACTAAGAATGTTCTACCACTCTGCCAAAAAGCTTTGTGGGATCTTCACCCTCAGAGATGTTTAAGATACAGCTCTCAGCAATCTCCTTTGGGTAGAGGTTTGGCCTAGCTCTTCAGACATCTTTCCAAACATAAGTTTTCCTTTGACTCAGAGAAAATTTTGAAAAAAGTAACATAGAGATAGATTTCAGGCTTCTCAAAATGTAAGAATTAGGCCACTGATAGCCAGATAGTTTAGGAGAACTTGGTCAGCTTCATATAAGGATGAGTACAATAGAAATACATACAGATAATAATGTTGAGAATTCAGTTCTTCCTCTGCGATTTCATTGACACATTGACACATTTCAAAATACTTTTAAGGGACAAGATATTAGATTAAATAAATAATAGTTCTGCTTTTAGCAGAAAGAAAGGAGATGAGTTATTTAGATGTCAGAAAGCTCAAACCTCAGAAAACAGGATGTTATTTTACAAKATTTGAACATGAAAGATGCAATAATAATTTTGTTCTTCTAAACTACAAAGATTCACTTTAAATGTTAGACTACGTATCGTGCACATTGTTGTGGACAGTGGTATAAAGTGTTATTCAGTTTTGCCCTGGTGTTTCCGAGTTTTTGACTACATAGAATATAAATGAAGAAACCCACTGTGAAATRTACTTACCGGTAGTTTTAAGTTCTACAGAAAATCAAGATCAAATGCACARAGCCAAAATATCTAATTAAGAACAACACAGAGAGGATTTTCTATAGACCTAAAAAGCTAGTGTATTAGCTTGTTATGTAGTTGACATAGTGTAGTGATATCCTCGCAGAAGACTGCCAAACCTGTTCCTGCTAGAGAAGCAGCAGAGTCCAGATCGCAGCCTCCAGCGAGAGCATCCGGGTTTCATGTGTGTCAGGAACTCTTCCATAGGAGGGCAATGTGGGATGCCTCCCTGGATCCACCAATACGCCCTGCATTGCAGGGTYTTCATTTTGCAGGGTGAAGGAGCAGGAATGAGCCCCCCTAGGCTGGTCCACATCAGGAATGAGCGCATCATGGCTTTGATGTGTCCCAGCCCCTCCAGCAGGCTCTGGCAGAGCTGCTATCCACAGCTCAGGTTGCATTAAGGTGTCTCATTGTGCACTGGGTATGCTTATGAGCTGCTCAGGTGTGTTTTACACAACTTGGAAGAGTAATCTGGGGAGTACACCACACCATTGTCAGAGAAGCGGATGGAGAACTTGCATGCTTACAGCTGCTGGCCTGGGCTGTGAGCTCCTGGAGCCTCTAGCTCACCATCGTCTTCCTGACCTAGATGGGGAGTACATCCTATCACAGGATGGTGAAGCCAGAGAGACCTCTGGAGAACATCTACTACAGCCCTAAAAGGTATTGCTTAGGAATCTATCCAGATGTCTTCCGTTTCCAAGGATGGAAACTCCACGGACTCTTTGGGCAAACGGTGTCAATGCTCAGTAATGCTCACAGCAAATARATTTCTTTCTTTGTTCAGGTGGGGCTTCTTGGGCCTGTTGTCATCCTATCTCTGGGCACTACTGAAAGGGGTTACTTCGCACTCTCCCTTCAGATATCTACACACATGGATAAGATCTCCCCATCACCACCAACCTTCTCCAAAAGGCTTAGCTCTCTCAACCTCTTCTCATATAAGAGATGCTCGGGTCCCTTAATCATTTAAGTAGCCTGTGCTGGACTCTCTCCAGAAGCTGCATGTCTATCTTACACTGGGGAGTTCAGTACTGGATGGAGCTYTCCAGGTGCGGCCTCACCAGGGCGGAGCAGAGGGACAGAATCACTTCCCTCAACCTGTTGGCAGCACCCTGGAGACCATTGGACTTCTTGGCCACAAGGRCACATTGCTTGCTCATGGTCACCTTGTGGTCTACCAGGACTGCCAAGTCCTTCCATGCAGGGATCTTTTCCTATTTCCCATCGTCTTTTCATATAATGTCTTGACCCAACAAGCACCTATTGCTCTACAACTTCTCCATCTTTCTTATTCCTCCACTACCTGTTTTCCCTTTCCCTAGACATTTTGCTTTTGAGTGTATTTTAGCTTTACCATTCTGTGCAGCTGGTTTTGTACTCAGAAGACTCTTCTCCCTCGTGAGCCTTGCAGCCATGAACAGCACAAACGCAGCAAAGATCATGAGATATTTCTRCCAGAGAAAGCTTTTCCTGGCCTAGAAACACACAGCTTAGTTGCCCACATAAGCTTTTACATGCACCCTGCTTTACTAGGGGAAGAGGTTAGTGCATTCTGGAAGAGCCTGGGAGGGGAGCCAAGTGTCTGGGTTTGGTGCACAAAACATGGCMGTTGGTATGGCCAATTCCCTAGTTATCATGATTTCTGATCAGCACCTTTTCCATTTTAATGGGACTACTCTTCTCTAACAGTAAATACGAGTGTAACACCCCCATCTGGGATTTCAGGTTAGATTAAGTGCAGGAACTTGTTAATTAAGAGTTTCAAAGATAATCTGCAAGACATATGTAACTGCTAATGCCACTTAGAACACCATCTCTGGTTAGGAAGTGCTTTTAAATCTGTATTTTTTCCCCATTACAAGCCTTTTCTGCCTTTTCAAACAGCAGAAAATAAAATCAAGCAAAGTCAGCAATCTGGCCAAGAGGGAGCTGAAGCTGACAGAACCCTCATCGACATCTATTGTATGAAGAAAGACTAAACGAGCAGGGTCTGTTTATTCTAGAGAAGAGAAGATTGAGAGGGGAGAATGTAAATTGAGAATGTAAAGAGGATGGGGCCAAACTCTCCTTGGTGGTGGCCAGCRACAGGACAAAGGGTAATGGGTACAAACTGAAACAAAGGAAATTCTCTCTCCCTATGAGAAAGAACTTCTTCACTGTGAGGATGCTAAAGCTTTTGAAAAGGCTACCCAGAGAGGCTGTGGAGTCTCCTTCATTGGATATAGTCAATATATGCCTGAATGAGAATGTGAGCAAGGAGTTTTAGGTGAGCAGGGGAGTTTGACTAGATGGTCACTAGACCATCCCTTCCAACTTCAAACATTCTGTGAGTCTGAACAGATCTGTCTACTCACCTAGGTGAGCACAGTTACACTGCATTAAGAGTTATACTGCATTAAAACTGATTATGAAGATACCACAGCTACGAGTCAGGAGCACTGAAATGCTGTAATTAATGTAACTTTGGGTGATCTCAAGTAGCCTTTTCATAAGAAAAGTAAGCTAAAAGTCCCTAATGAGTGCATAAGCTTCTCAGAAACCAGTCAAACACCTAGGTAACTTTTGCAATCAGATGCCTGTGGTGACCTTTTCAAATTAAGTATTTCTAATAACTGTTTTTAAACACTTAGATTTAAAGTGGCTGCTGCTTTCTTTTGCTTGCCGTCTCCCACAAGCAGTGGGAGTCACTCAGTGGGAGTCATCAGTGTGCTAGCTTACATATAGSTGGGAAATTGGCACATTTTCTTGAGATGGCATGCTTCAAAAAGAGAAGAGTAACAAAGCTTCATGCCTAAAACTGGGCTGAGCAAGGCCACCTGTTGTTTGCAAGAACAATGGCAGAAGATGCCTTGATTAAATTTTCCACTATTAGGCACTATTGGTCAACTTAAGTGGATGCTCAGTGTGAGGCTCATTAACTAACGTCTTTACTATTTCACTTAAGATTTATTATGTGCAACACTGTATCTTGACACTTGAACTTCAAAGGTTCATTTGAATCTCTGAGGAAAGAGTGCTAGGAATGTAAGGTTTTCCAGCTGTACCCACTGGAAATTCCAGACCTTACCTTAGAGTGCTAAGAGTGTAAGGATTAAAAAATGCATATACAATTTCAGAACATCTAGAAAGTTTGAGATTTTATATATTTTTATATATACTTTTACATACCCATCCTACTAGTGCATTACAGAAAATGGCAAGAAAATGCCAGAAAAGAACAAGCCAAAATATATACAAGATTTTAAGAACATGTATTTTATAACCTTTGTTCACTGTTACATCCTTGCAATCTCAGCAGTTTAAAATTCTCAGTCTAGCCAGAAGCACTGGCAGCAAGCAGAAATAACCAAAATATGTTGCATAATGAACATCTGAATAAGGCCAAGTGCATTCATTAGAATCAGTAGAAAGAAAAATTTTCCTAGTTGCTCAGAACCTGAGAGCTTACCTAGCATACTGAACTCCCAGGAGAAAAAGATCTCACATTCATCTCTGACAACCCCCTCCTTTAAGTCAAGTGAGCCAAGCAGTAAATTCACATCATAATGCCAGTGGAGAATCATTGCAAGTAATGTTTAAGAAAGCCTCAGGAATAAGGAAACTCAAATACAAGCAAATAAATTATGTTAATAATACCTCCTTTTGGGACAGAAGTAATCAAGAGAACCTACAAGCAAGCAGGAGAGAATGAAAAACAGCATTATATGCTGTGCCGATTGTGGGACCTGGAGCATGCCTTAATTTGTTGCTTCATTTGCCCATCCCAAGCAAACCCTGCTTTTATCCCTAAGTAGAAGACCCACTGTCATGGTGCCCCACAAACCCTTTTCAAATCTAGGCATTTTCCTCTGCCTATGCAAGTGGCAAGCCCGGAACATGTGTGATGGATATGCTCCTTTCCCAGATCAACCTGGCCTGTACCTTACATGCAGCCCTGTTCAGTTGCTCACCACCAGCGATTTATCTAAATCCAGTATTGTTATAGAGACTGCTAGGGCTTTTTGCGTTAGAAGACAATAATGTGAGAAGATATAAGCTCCATGTATTCTCAAGGTTTATTGGACAAAAAAAAAAAAAGAAAAAAGAAAAAAAGAAAAGCACATTCAGATACACCCCACAGCTGAAGGCTCAGTGATAGAAGATACTTAAATTTCTTCATGTAAGGATCACCATACACTGCAGTTCTATGGCCAAATTTATTAATTAGGTACCAGTATCACATTTTAGAAATGTTTCTGAAAACCAGCTGAACCATATGTTCTGAAAACACATGAGAATGCAGGATAGCAGAAACAGCAAGCCCACTGGTGACAACAGGATGTTGCCTCCACCAATGAAATATCTTATTTTCTTCAGGGAGTGAGTAGTCATATAGCTCTGCAAGCAGAGCTCTGAATTATTAGAGATGCAAAAAAAGCAACCCCTGATTTTTTTCAGTCCCTGGGCCACCCCTCTCTCAACCAGTCCCTGAAATGTTGGGTGCAAACATCAGCTGTTGGCCCTGAGTGAGACTCTCTCAAGCCCTGTCTTGGCCAAAGCAGGTTTTGATCTGATTGCCTAAGGTATAAAACCTTCCTCAGGATTTTCCTACCAGACACAGAAAGCAGAGAAGCACCACCCTGCAAATCCRTAGGCCTAGGCCTATGTCATCAAATATGGACATATAGTAGATATTACTTAGACTATGTTTTGCATTTTTTTCTGGGTCCTTTTATTAAAAGATAAGGCATTTCCCCATTCCTTATAAAAAGGTCCCTTGACAGTGAAGGGTAAGGGGACAAAAATGTGTATCACATAAAAATCGCATAAAAAGTTGCAYGATCGCCAAAGCACTTTCATAAAATAGGCCTGTATCAGATTCTGACTTCCAGTGGCATTATTTGTAATCGTCAGATCCTGTTAACCTGGCRATCCTGTTAACCTGGAAATAGTGTTAATCTGTTGCCAGATCCTGTTTTTTACCACCAATGATGCACCCACTGAAGTGAWTAATTTACCAATAACACAATCACCTAAGTTTGAAATAGATTAATTTCAGTCATGGGCAGAAATTTATTTGGAGGCCAAATCTGGGATTTACGCCAGAACTGTAATGAGAAGCAAAAGTAATGTGTGTTGTATATGAGGCAATCACTTTCCAGATGCATGAGACATGCATTGAGATATATCTCTTAGATATGTAAACAGTAAGATTATTACAAATGAAATTATTATTCATTCTAATATGAAATAGAATGTTACATAATACAAAAGAAAAGAGAAATTGTAACTTACCATGTTGTAAAGATTTACTATTTGGGCTATGAATTCAAKCACTCTTCAAAGATGAGCATGAGGCAACCCCAAGATTGCACATACATAAAGGCCATTATGACCTTAATTTAAAATGCTCAGTGTTCAGTTTACTCTGTTTATTGAGGCGATTRTAAGTATGGGATTTGAGTGACAGAAGCAAGTCTGGATATGATAATGTTAAGAAAAATATTGTATTTTCCTAATTTTGCAGTTCAGGTCTGAGGAATGTAATTTCTGAAATAAAATTGTTTGTTACATAGATTATTTGAAAGCAATAAAATAATAAATCACAACATTGTTCTAGCTATCCATTCATCATTATTTATTTGAAATATCAATACTTTCCAAGATATAGTTTATACATTAAGCAGTAGGGAATTGTTGTCATGTCACATCATCCAGTACTAAAGTGGCACAGCCAAAGCAGCACATTAAACCTCTCAAAGAGTCTGTACAATTTAGATAAATAGAACTCTGAATACCTAAACTAAGGGAACTCTTACAATTTTTACCAAAATAATGCCGAGAAGCTAGGCACCACACTCTACACACAAATTACAGGAAAGAAGAAAATAAACGAACTAAACATCCAGGAAACGTTTTTGCATATATAGCCACATGTCTTTAATTGCGCAACACAAAAAGAAAGTAATTTTATTTAGTCCTCATTGAGGGCAGAATATGCACAAATGATGTTCAAAGAACACGTGGTACACAGAAAAAAAATAAGGGTTGTATTTGGTAGGTTATTTTTATCCCCAATAAATGTGTTTACAAAGAGTATCTGGTGCTTAGGGAGCGTGATGTTGTGCTAGAACTTGACAAGAAACAGGTAACATTTATGCCAGCTTTATTCCCTGATCTGCTCTGCTACTGACTTTTTGTTAATCATGCTCTGAGATGCTAAAGGAAAAATTCATGTGGTTGTAGTTCAAGCTTTTTACTACAGGACTCACCTTTTATGATTTACAGCTTACTTATAGATGGAAACAGGCCTTTTAATAATAATAAAGAATACAAAAATGAGCAGAGATCTGCAGGATACAGTACAGTGGTTTACTTTCTGAGGAACCAGAGACCCTACATTTACACTGCCTCTGTGAGACCAGCACAGGCTCCCAAGCTGTTTTGTTCAAAAGACACAATGCTGTTTAGGCAATTCTAGACCTGTATGAACCTTATCATGAGGAAGAATGGCAAGAACTTTTCCCTCTTTTTACAGAGAACTAAGACTGAAAAGTAATATAGTGGTGATAGGCACTATCTTCACAATATCGCCATCACTTTCTACTACTTCACCAAGTTCTGCTTGCCATCATCTTTCCAGTTTCACATCAGCAATGGCTCTGGCTACCACCAGGCTGGCATGGCCACATGAGCTAACCCACCTTGTGGTGGCTCAGAAGATATCACGCATCACCACTACGTAGTATGACAACACGTAAACCAAAGATGCTCAGCGGGACTCAATGACTCTAACCACTGCAATTCGCACTTGTGAGGTGTAAGAAGCAGCATTCTGAAAGCAGTGGTACCAACACAACTATTTGGGTCAACGAGGAGGTGAATCAGCCATCCTAATTGGGCAAAGGAACTAGAATATCGACATAATTGATAGGGAAGAAACCTGACTGGCCATTAAGCATGCCTTCATACCAATTTTCATCAATCTGGTTAGTCAGGGTGATGATATCACCCTCTTTAAATCCCAGCTCCCCTTCATTTTCTGGTTCAAAATCATAAAGAGCTCGGCAGCATGGCTGATCCATATGAACACCTACAGAGAGGAAACACAAAGAAACAATATACTTAAAAACATCATCTATTACAGGTATCTTCTTATATCTACCACAGATTTTGCCACTCCATTATAACCCAAACTATTATTTCAGTCCTTTGGTAAGATCTAAATGTGCAATGCAAAACTGAATTAGAAGATAGATAACAGCTTTTCATAGCTTTGAATTTTGATGTGTGACTCTGCCTTTAAATGTCTAAGTATCCCAAAAGTACCAAGCTACAGTCAAGCCCTTACTTAAAAGTACTGCTACAATCACCTTGGGATCTCATGTTTCTCTGGTGAGTTTACAAAGCACACAAAATGAAGCAAAAGCTTTAATGTATTTCCAGCTGTACTAGCACAGAGATGTTGTGCTTGTGTAGCTCACATCAGTAGAGCAAGGGGCATTTTAGCAGGGAAGGCATAACTGTGCTACTGTTCGGAAATGTTATTAGTTCAATTGTAGTGTAAATAGATCCAAATGCTCATAATCCTTTTTTTTTTTTTTCCTAATATGGTGTTTCCAAAGACCCTTTTAAGGAAAAACTCTTGGTAATTGTATGGGCACTAGAATAGACTCCAAAGACAGTTTAAATGGAAAACTTTCCAATATAGGTCAATCACCCAGTAAAGCTGAATCATGAAGATCTGACACTAATCATCTGGATGGATAATAAACATTTGTGTAAGTTATTAGTAKCTAGCAGACTATCCTAGTTTATATGAAATTAATAAATATTTTCTCCCTGAACATATCTCTACCATAATCAAAATTATTAATGGTTGAACTATTTTTGTGAAGATGTCAATAGAGTATTTCAAATATCAGAATTAATTTCTAAAGTTCTGTAGTGAATCATGCTTCCATTTTTCTTTTTCCATATCAGGCACAATTTGTTTCACTGCAAGAATGAAAATAAGGAAAAAAAAAAAAAGGAGAGGACATACCTTATGTGCCATGAAAACTATTTTCCCGCATCACTAAACTTAAAAAGCCTCTTTGGTTTTCTCACTACTAAGACTTACTGAAGCTTAGATGACTTAATTATGAAAAGTAAGTCTTAGTAAGCTAAATACTTAGTAAGCCATCCAGTTTGAACATACCAGGCCCAGACTATAACTAATGAATTTTCAAAGAAGAAAGAGTTTCTCTGGAACCACTGATGTGCACTTCACAAGAGAAAAATCCATTTGAAGAAAATGCTGAATCCCAGTCTCTCTGACGATGAAAACATGAGTACTTAAGAGATGTGTGAGCATCAGTATCTATTGCCACTGGTCTACTAATCAGTGCTAATGACACTACCAAAAAAAGACTGAAGAAAATTGCTGGTGGCCTGACAGTGAGAGCTTTAACAAGCAAGTCACGAGCTATGCTCATGCAGAAGGAATCTGCACTGTATCCCCTTCATCCCTCCACATCCTTATGGTGGGAAGGTTGTTCAGCAGTTACAAGGCTGCACAAGACTGTTTTAGACACAGGTGCCAAGTCAAATGGAGATACTGTTCCAAACTACAGCTGGCAAAATGTCAAGCATGCACATCGGGATGTGATGGGAAGGAAGGAAATACTGCTTAAAGATTTAGTGAAAAATATTTAATCCTGCAAGGTGTATTTTGCTGGGAGTTATACTGAGGTCAACTGGAACACACGATGACAAGGTCCACAGCAATGGCAGTCCTTATCATAACGTGCGATAAAAGACCATGACTGTGAGAAACAAATAATAAGGCTTTCTTAATAAATGATGATATGAAACAAACACATCTTCAAGTGATTATGTATGGTCATATGCATTTTTCACCTTGCTTATACTTCTCTTCTTTGGCTTCACTTTTGTTTTCACTTGTTTTCACTTCTAGGCTGCTAGTGCTGTGGCCTTAAAGGGCAGGATAACAAAGAGCAGGGCTTGGGGGACAAGGCAGGCTTCTACATTTTTATGGAWAGCATTCAGTTGTTTTGGGGACTTTTTAAGTGCTCATTTTGCCAATATTTGTATTTGAAGGTGAATTTAGCAACATTTCTTTGAGCTTTTAGGACTGAAACAATTGCTGATCCAAGGCTAACGGTTTATAGCAGTGGAA
This sequence comes from Nothoprocta perdicaria, assembly GCF_003342845.1. Taxonomy (NCBI): domain Eukaryota; kingdom Metazoa; phylum Chordata; class Aves; order Tinamiformes; family Tinamidae; genus Nothoprocta; species Nothoprocta perdicaria. Next base: position 1,448,192 of record NW_020454139.1, on the reverse strand, counting down.
GATCCATCATGCTCTCATACCTCAGTATGTGAACACTTATAAGAATTTCTGTAATGTGATTTTCTGTTGGACCATTGGAATCAATACAATCAGTTTAAACATATCTCACCTATACTGTCCTCATGCTCATTTTTCCTCACTTGTGGAAAACCTCAACTCTGACAGGAAGTGCAGAACTTCTCTATTGTAGCAAAGCTTCAGTAAGACTTTAATTTGGCCATATTGCCATTATATTTACCTGATGGTTTGGGTGTTGTGGCATGGGATATACCTCCATTGTGCTGAGTATTTTCACCAGTAGTAAAATCCAGGCTCATACGAGGTTTGGGCTGGTATTCTCTCCTGGGTTGAGATGATGCCTCCTTTATTCTGCCAAAACATAAAGGAAGTTCAACATCAAGTGTAACTTCTGGTTGATGGATGAGAGACACCAAATACTTAAACTTCCAAGGCTTTGGGGTTCATGACCACTTAGCAGATAGAGTGAACAAGTTTGGGCATATGGAGTAAATTTTACTTGTAAGATTAGTTTAAATTAACAACAACAACAGCAGAAGTGGGAGTTGACTGTGTCATGAGATTAATCATTTTTATTTTTTCCTAAGAATTGGCATTTTGTCTAGTTTATTTTTGTCTAATAGTAATGAGAGGCTTCTAGTGGACAAAACATATTTGTAACATGTTTTTCACAATGCTTGGAGAAGGGTTATACAAACACCTCTCTCTCCATTTTTACCTTGATTGTAACATGCCATTTTGCTGCTATGCATGACAACTGTTTACTGAGCACTGATTCCAATTGCTGTCATTTTGTGAGCAGACTGTGTGGGAAGGTATTGATTTTCAGCTGCAGACAATTTATTTGGAGTGCTTATTGCATAAAAGTGTACAGCTCCAGTTTGCTTGACTCTCAAATTAAAAAATTATGCATCAGTCCTCTGAATTTGTTTTCCAAACTGTGAAACCTAAAATTCCTAGCAAGAGGTCCATTTTCAGATTCACGGTAGCTTATATTCAGTAGTTTCCACTTAAATTTCTATCATCAGACTGGGAAGAACACATGAGTAATGACCTCAGTGTTTTAATGGCTTATCTTCTCTAACCTGCTATAGATTGGCCCCAGACTTGTTCTTGGTAACACAAAGTACATATTTTGATTTGAACTACTGAAACTGAACTACTATTGAACTATTATTAGCTTCTAACTTGGGTGGTTTCAGTTCTGGCAACAAGAATTTCCTCACCATCCACTATATAATTGGTAGTAGTCATTTGGMCCTTAGACTAAAAAAAAACAGAGGTGACAAAAGAAATTTAAATGAAAAGGCTTTGTTGTCAGCCAAGCTACAGAAGTGGACTGAGTAATATGAAAAGCTAGTAGTATGGTGACTAGCAATTTACATAAAGTGAAAATATTGGCAATTTAGCAGACGTTTCAAATAGGCAAAGAATGAACTGAATTGAGTCAAAGCCTATTGTGGACATTACAGAAAAGGAAATTGGTAGCAGAGAGAGACCTGTTCACTTTATGGCATAACTTCTTGACTAAGATACAATCCACCTGTTCCCAAGATGGATTGTATTGATATTTACTTCTGTACAGTAAGTGATTTTGCAGTGTTCACTTGGAAAGCTCTGAAAATCATTCTTAGAGCTCTTTCGGCTGGGCTGAAAACCTCAGCCAAAAACAGCTTGCTGGACAGCCTACTTGCCAAAACAAGTGTGGTTTCCATGGACAGAGAAGGTTAAAAATTAAAACTGAATGAGTCTTAAAGTCTATGTGTTCAGAGAAAATAAATGCTGAAAGATCCAGTGCTCCAGAAACTACATATATACTACTGACATTAGAAAATACCAATGAAACATATGCAATTAAAATGTTGCCTTTCTATTCATCCTACACAATATATGAGCACTGATTGCTGTTGGGAATTATGGCCAGTTTTTAGGAGAAGTCATCCAGAACTATATGGAATAAACAAAACTTTCCTTTATGCCATTTTTCTTCAAGAAGGACATGTGTGTGTGGGAGGCTGATAAACTTTCTAAAAACATTATCTTCCTCATTTCAAGAGGATTCAATCTGTTTCGTGTTGATGGAAACAACATTTCTTAAGATTAAGACACTTTCAAAGACATTGAATTAATTTTGAGACAGCACACAGTGCTATAGAAGAGGGGATAGCAGAAGTAAAGACAATTAAGCTTTTTATCAAAATTGACCTGATAACAGAGCTAAAAGGAAGAGTATTTAGTCTGATGGCAAATGGTGGGAGACTCTGAATATCTGGCCAAGGGAGGTTCCCTGCAGGGGGAAGAGAACACAAGATCTTCAAGAACAGACACTAACAATATCTCTCAAGAATGGCACATGAAAACAAGTCTTAAGTCCTACTGATTTATAGTGTTTGAAAGTACATACTTTAAATTAAAAACACGTTTAATAGCCTTGCTGAGATGATACAATTTCCTGAACTCAGTCCCCACTCAGGCATGCTCAGAAGTATATGCATACTCCAAATCAAACGAACCTTTATTTTCAAATGCAAATAAAATTACTCCGKTTTTCATAACCATGAATGTAAAAAGTCCCAAGAGGTAACTTTTTCAGGCACTAATCATAAGCCTGCAGCCTCTGCAAAACATAAAGCATTTAGACAAACTCAGAAAAAGTTAGTGTTACCTTTCTTCCAGCTTAGAAGTAACTCGCTGCAGGATCTGCGTGGCCTGCTTGTGGTACTCCAGCTGGGCTTGCACAAGAGCAGAAAGCTGGCTCACTTGTTCAATCTGAGGATTGACATTAAAACATCGCATTTTAGGCCAGTAACAACAACTGAGCAATAGCATATAAAATAAACCATCAAGTAACACTGYAAAGACAGCTTTATATATTTCTCTGGAAAGTTGGTTCATCTTTCTAGCTTGCAAGTTTTTACCTTAGCATTTTTCAGTTGTTAGTATTTCTCTATAAATAGCAAAGCTGGTTATGATCAGATCTGGGGTTTTAACTGCAGCTCTTCTCATTTGATCATATCCACAGGCTATTTGCACACACAACAGTATACACACCTACTTCATGCAGAAATATGGAATGAGTAAAAATCAGTTCGTAATTAAAGTGTGATATGCCTCTTCCTCCGTTTGAGGCAGACAAAATTAAACAGAAAAATTAAACAGAATATGGTTATGCTTGTATGACATCGTGGTCAGTGCAGTGGACCAAAGCAGGAAGATATAATGCAGTCTTGGATGCAGGATATTTGTAATACATGCAAACACTATTCTACTTCATGAGAGAAAATCATCTCAAACTCTGGCATGAACAGAATTTCCAGCAGCTTCCAAAGCATGCAAAGCCACAGTGGCATAATGCAGGCCTGGACCATCTGGCTGCATGGGACTGCATGTTACTATAAGCCCTAAGCTACAAAATTATCTGCTTGTTTAATTTCAGCACAGCTATATCTTGTTTCCAATATACAAATATTTTCAGTTTTATTATGGCCTCTTTACAACACTGGCAGAAAAATGAGATATTAAATTAGGTGTAATTTTAGACTCTAAATAAAGCTACTCATTCACTTCACCTGAAACATTTATACTGTAGTTTCTTTGACAAGATATTTTATAAGACAGACTTCAACTGAAAGGATTTTTCTTTTCATCTAAGAGAGGCATTTTTTTCTTGTTTGATTTTTACAGTTTCTAGCTTACAAATTCTCAAAGAAGATCTAGTAGGCTTGATTTCATTCCTGCAGGCTTACAGTCAGATGCTAAAACCTCAGCTAATTTGTGGGCAGAACATACGATGCAGAGTCACATTAGAGCAGTCACATTAACTTTGACTTTTCTACTCATTATTGCATTAGGTTAGGACAGAGACCTAAGGGTTGCAAAATTCATTTTTGATTTATACTGATCCTCCCAGCATACTACACTCTTGAACAAAAGTCTCAAACCAAATGCCAACAAGAGCAAAGTCAAAATCATGACTTACATTTATAAATTCTAAGCATGAAGATGTTTTGTCTTTGGCTACAAATAACTCTACACAGCTAGGAAGCACATTTCTATGCATCATTTAAAAATAAGGCTTTTGGGTTTTAGATTACTGCCTTCACCACTGCACCAGCATCTTTCTAATCTTAAAGGTCAGCTCAAAGCACAAACAAGGGATTTCTCACATCCATCTCCAGGAGGTTGAACATGCTTGACTCAGCAATCTCTTTGGATTCATCAAATTTCTCCAGAGCTTGGCGAAGTTCCTCATCAGGGAGTTTGCCCTGCCTTTTCTTTTTGTAATCAAAATCCAGGCGTCGACCTTCCATTTTCTTTAGGTGATGCTGTAAAACAGAAGGGCACGGGCAACCTCAAAACAAAGTCCATTTCCAAACTCTCCTTTCTTTGAATTAAGAATTCATTACAATTGCATGTAAGACTGCATGTGACTAGGCAGTTCACATGCATTTACAAATACGTGCTGTCTCTCTGCAGCATCACCTCTTCCTCCACGGGAGAAAACACATAGCAATGAGGCAATTTTACATTTCACCTAAGAAATCATTTTGCACTGGCATTTGTAACCATTGCACCTTCAACATTAGAAGAAAAAGAAAAAAAAAGAAGCTTTGAGCATCTGAAAAGAAGYTATGAGAGTTTCTAACTTTAAACATATGATTTGGAATTATCTGTACACTSTGTTTTTCTGCTAGAATTCTAAGGGAAAATGACATTAAAAGCACAAATTGGTATATTTTTGCTTATGAGTCTTCATGAATAAGATGAATAGGATTTTTTTTTCATTTGCAATTTTTTCACTAAGTGATCTTAACTTTTGAAATGATCTTTTTAGGATTTTCTAGTTCATAACACTTCATCACTTAATCTGCTGAGCAGCTGCAATGTTAAGCTGTCCAAAAGCAAATGTCCACTCTGCTGTCCACCAGCAGAGTGCTCTAGGTGGTTACTTTTACATAGAAGGATCAATATGTCATCTATCACGRTCTGCATAACTTTATGCATCAGCTTCCTAAGATATATCACACTGCCTAACGACACCCTTCCTCCACTCATATTTAACCATGTGATAGTCTTACTAAGCTCCAAAGAATAGTTATTCATACAGACAAGCATTTGTAGTATTTGCTTTTCCCTCTACAATTGTAAAATTAGCTTTCTCCACATAAGCATGCATGCACATAATTTTTCTCTATAAATGATGAACGGTACTTGGATGACTAACTATACATTTCGTGCAAGCAAATGKTATTTGTGCTCTCAGTTCCTGGGAACATTTTGGGCACAGATTTCATATGTACAAAAGAGTAGTGCCAATCTAGAGTCGCCTATCAAAATTTCTCTTCATGTCACATATTACAAAATTGATGTAAATACCYATTCATCTATTCTGATACTGACAAGAGTTTTCAAATGGTTGAATTAGTACACTCTGCTCATGTCTGCAAAATAATGAGATTTTCACACTTGACTATGCTACTGTCAGAAAGTTAGTATTTAGATCTTCTTCCAAACTATCAATGACAAAGATAGAACTGAAATGTAAAACTCAAACCAGAAGCAACTCAAATCAGATCATCTATAAATCTGAAAGAAAGTATTTAGGTTGCACAATCACAATATGTTTTGGGAAAACACACCATCTATTTCTGCATGCTACTAGAATGCCACTCTGACGGCAATACCTGTATTTCTCTCAGATCTTTGTCATGCAGATTCTGCAGTGGGTCAATGAAGTTTTGTTTCACTTCCATGTCCAAGGAGTCTTTGACCTCAGAAAGCTCCTTCATAGCTTCTCCCACATCAGCAAGTGCTGGTCCTGAAAGAAAAGATGTCCAGTTTATCTTAAAATAGCATAGTTCCAAATTACTGTAGAACGAGACTGTGTCAGGTAAAATTCAGTTAACATTTCAGTTGCAGCCTCAAGGAAGGAAACAGACTATGATGCACCATGTGAAAGCACAACGTGTATTTTTCACTTCTGCAGCCCCCAGAGTTTACACATTCCTACACAGACAAAGCTGAGAACCCACACTGCATCAAAGCAGCCCGTTCCCACACCRTGTTGTCTGCTTATCCCTCACACTGGTGAGACAAGCTTGCTAGAAAATAATCGCTTCATTTTACTGCAGTGTTGCCACCAAAAAACCTGAAATAGAAGTCTGTGTCACTCTGTCTGCCTCAGTGTGACTGTGTCAAAAGTAAAAATTGTTAACATTTTCACTAGTGGCATTTTTGATGCAGGTGTCAAGTTTATATATTAATGGAGACAAAATCTCAGTAAGGATTAGCTCYCTCTTTCTGTATTTTTTTTTCCAAGCCTTCCTTTAGATCCATCAAATACATGTCTCTGTTTTTCTCCTCAGCATGGAGACAACAGCAGGAAGCACAAAAACACTTCTCTGCTATAAGGCTTAGGATGGTAGAAGAAAGTCTACTTTCAAAGAACACAAAGGGTCTCAAAAAGTAAAAATGTGACAAATTACAAGAAGCCGTGGCTTTATCTCCCAACACATGGCAAAATTAAACAGCCTACTAGACCCAGGTGAAAGGTAACAGGCAGATGTACTCACTATTATTAGTTAAGAATGTGAAAATAAGTGTCACATCTATTCTGCTGCATGCCAGTGCAATCATCATGCAACAGTTTGTAAAAACTGAATTGTATTACTTCATTTTCCATTTGAAAATGGATTCAAAATCTAGTAAGTTAGAGGAAAAAAATACAAAAAAAGCGATCTTTATTAAAAATCATCCTGTATCTGTCAAGTTGATAGGTCCATTTTGTGCAGCAAACAAGGAAGTACCTTCATTGCACATGCCTTTATGCTCAAGACAACATTTTATGATGGCTCAAAGAAGAAAGAGTGTTTCAAGGTCCTATTACAGTGTTCAGGGTATTGCCCTACAAAAATGGCTGTAGAAATGCCACAGAAATGTAAGTTCCTCCTCTGAATGTGCTCTCTTCTAATTAAGCTCTATTGTTGAAGAACAGAATGATGAACATCTCTAACTTAGGCAGCTGCAAATCCATTTGGGTTGAGAGAGTGAGAAGTTAYAGATAAGACAAAGGTAGTCATTCATGTCTTAAAATGTGTAATTTGGAAAGAAAAAAAAGGCTGAACAGAGTACAAGGAATGAGAATTTTCAAAATTGTAATTAAAAATATTTATAAGCCTTTTTTCCATGCCTGAAGTGCAGACAGAAACATTAATTATAAAGATTCTGAGGACAGGTTTTATTGTACACACACACGGATAGTGATAATACATATTCCAAACATACATCTTTTCAACACAGCATATCCCTAGTAATATAATCAATGAGATACAGCATGAAGTCAATAGAGACACAGTTCCCAATGGGAACAACTTGAGTTTTATTCATAGGAAAAAAATCTCTRGTCCCAACCCCTAGAAGATACTGGATCTGCATCATGAAAACAGCCCTCAACTACCTTTGAGGAGCAGCTTGATGAAACTAAACTCTGAAATTTCTTGCAGAAGTTCTTCTTTTATAGAATTGAATAATTACAACATTTTAATAATTCTTAATTACAAAATCTATTTAATTATAATAGAAAGGGAAGCAAACAACTCACCAAAGTTGCATTCTTCTCCAAGTTCTCGACCAAATTTCAGCATTGCATCTGCCAGCAAGGCTTCAGCCTGAGGATAACCTGGTCCCTTTTCCTGACCTCGAATTTTTGACATAGTGTTGATCATGCTGAGTTTAGCTCTGGAAGCTGCAACAGGCCAGTGGCAGAGTTATAAATATACAGTAGTTAGAGTAAGCCAATATGAATGTTCCAATTCACCTGAAATGTTGAAGTTGAATAAAAAATTAAACTTCCTGATTTCCACAAATTATTTTGAGTCAGGACATGAAATCTTGTTGGTCACTGAATTTTGCAGAAGTTTCCTTTAGCTGGTAGATCGGATAGGAGGCTCTGTCCTGAGCACAAAGTTAGAACTTTCCTTGAAATCACTTGGACAAAAGAAAGCCCAGAAACATTCTCAAGACAGCATATTTGATATGAGTTAAAACAGGAAGAAAAGTCTTTAACCCATTTCCATATTCTCAATACCTGGAATGGTGCAKATGAGCTAGAAAACAGACTGGGCCACCTTAGGATTCAAGGACAAGCTTAGAGTAGATATCTTACTGCAGACTCCAAGTTTTTTTGGAAGATTTTCTATCATAGAATTAAAAACAAAAACAAAAACAAAACAAAAAACAAACCAAAACAAAAACCCTATGCTCCCAAACAAGGTGATAAGCTATCTTTAAAACAATTCTTGTTTTTTATGAGGATTTGGAGAAACTCATGCTCTTTGACTGTACTTCATCTTTTATTTCTGATACACAACTGCAAAACAGAAGATAACACACATAATTATCATAACTGATGCAAAAATTTTCTGTAAACACATCAACAAAAAAATTCTTTCCTTCTTCTGACTTTGTTTTCATCAGTTAGGAAGCATAAGAATGTAACATCAGTACAGATGTGAATAGCATTCAGAGAATGAATTGATCACATTTTGCTTCAAATATTGCCAGCTATATCCTGCTGMCAGCTGATTTGGCACAGAGTTGCATCAGAGTGCTTGGTTCTACTTACACTATTGTGTGTGCTACAAGAAGGCAGCTAGGAACAGCTCCAATTTCTTACTGCAAAAGACTCTACCTCAGTAGTTACTCTGATGGATTTCCAAAAATCACATCAAAACATCAGTAACTTACGCTGATGTATGTGAATGTCATTGGTTAAAGCTCAACTTTGCACACATTTATGCAACAAAGCAAAACCCTGGCTGACTAAAGTCAATAATGTTTCACTCTTAATTTACTTTGAAGACTCTACATCATGAGATGGCTCCATTTGTTGAACATATTTCATTTTGTGGCACACATATGTATGCACAGACTCAAACACACAAACAGACACAGGAAAATCAGGAAACTGTCATAGTACATATTTTGCCTGAGAGGCAGCTTATGAAAGGGCAACATATTTTTAACATACAGTAATTATGTTTTGGTAAGCTTTCTCACTACCCTTCCGTGTCACAAGATCATGTTTTTCTGCATTTGGATTTGTTGATGCCTTCTGTTGTAGTGTGCTACAGAACTGCAGGCAACAGACTGTGTGACTGTTCAGTATAAGAAATGGCATTTTAATGAAGTGTCTGGCTTTTAGAAGTGCCATTGAAAGGGAGCTAATCCTAATATTGGCTCAAGGAGAAGCTGTTACATGGCTGTTCAAGGAGAAGCGTTCCAAGGATAAAACCCTAGGGAAACCAAAACTACTTAAATCGGTATAAGACTCCTGTTGACACCAATTAGTAATGATGGGGGCATGACACAAAGAAGGAAGGCACAGTTAGCCCCAATGTTACCATTTGGGGAACAATCCTGACATGCATTAAAAGGAAGAATGATAGATCAGAGAGCTAAAAATCAAAAACTGTTGTACAGAAGCATAATATAGATTATGGCACAAATAAAATGAAGAGGATAGGAAACGAAAACAAAGACACAGGAAGCAAGTTGGAAATTTCAAGAGTGAAATCAAAAATATACAAAAGTGTATAAAAAGAGTGGCTACATACTGGGCAGATAGAAAAGAGTGGAAAGAAACAGTATGGTAAGCACGAAAAGTTAATCTAATCTAAGTATCAAATCTGGTTTCTACAGTCAATTTTATTTCCTGGTAGAAATCTCATGGCCCATGTAATCTTGTTTTAGAAGTGATTTTCAGAAGACACTCAGCAATTGCCTCACTCCACTGCTCTTACAGAGCTGATTCCATTAGCTTCCATAAGAGCAGAGGTCCCATTTTTTGGTCCATCTGGAGATCCCACTCCTAGTCACTTGCCTTATTCCGTTGCTATGTAGTTACTTTTCTAAATTATGTTTGAATATGAGTGAGGACGGGCAGAAATATATGAAATACCATATGGAAGTGGTGTGAACACCTGATTCTTTCCCCAGTTGCACTCCTCCTTTTCATTGCCCTTAATTGTGTTACTAATGAATTGATAGCCTTGGCATCAAGTGCTAATAGAACCACAGTGAATCATAGAACAGCCACCACAAGAGTGTTTGAAGCTAACTTCAGCATTGCTCATTCTTTATACTTTCAATCACGTTYATCCTGCATCTTGTTTTCCTTAAATCATGGTTGTGATATGCATGAAAATACATACATATGCATGAAAASCTCTGAGCATTCACCTAGTTCAATTTTAGTTATTCTCAGCTGTGCTCCAACTTCTTTTCCATCTTGGGAAATAGAAAAGGCTGTCTTTTTCATTCTTGCTAACTTCAGCCCAGCTCCTCTTGCAATAACTAGTAAATTCTCCTCTCCTCTCCTTCATGAATTCATTAATTGTTTAATAAACCTGAACAATCTACTGATTCCAAATATATCACGAAGTCAAATGATCTCTAGCACTACTGTACTCTGCTACTCTAGATATCTCATAATGTGCATCACAAACGCTACTAAAATGAGAAAAGTTTTTAAGGAAAATAATCAGTTAAATATGCCTTATAAGGAATATCTTATTGATAATAATATTTCTGGTATTTATTTCTATTAATATTTCTATTTTTCTATATTTTCTGTATTTAGAAATGAGAAAACAAACAAGAAATAGTGGAAAACTATGTTTTTGAACTCTCAGGGGAATTTTAAAGCAGAATTTCTTTTATTTTCAAAGCAATTCTTATCACTAGGATCACCTTTTTGCATTTTCATAACTGGTCTAAACCAGCTTCTGTAAGAGCTGAAGGAGATAATCCTGCTCTGTCCACCACGTTTACCTACTCGTGGCATGAACAACATGACATAAAAAACAAATATTTCTCATTCTTACTATCATTTTATCTTTCTGATCCTTTTCATATGCTCAACAAGCAGGTGAAAGATGTGTAGCTGAAGTATGGGAACAGCTCTTTCTGCACCTATGTAAAGTTGTATCCTCTCCAGGTGATGGAAACTACATCTTGAGCTACTTGCAGAAATTCTTCTCGCTGCTGCTGGTGTGGGCCACTTTTGTCATTCAAGCACAACCACTCAGAGGAGTCAGGAAGGCAGCCAGAGCAGCACGAAGCAGCCAAAGCTTATTACTCAGTCTACACTATGCTGCACAACAGCGGCTTGACAGTAGTTAACAATTTTATCACTAGCCCCATAATGTTTGTCACGTCTATTGTTTCTCCTGTAGAGCTTGTTGACGATGAGCCATGAAGCTATGGACCCAAGTCATAGACACTATTCCATCTGTTGACACAGAAACCATTTTAGTCATTATTATTGTCTCTTTAACATTTCTTGAACTTCTAAACATTTTTTTTTTCATCGCTTGGCAGCAGCATCACATCTTCCTTTTTCCCACTGTGGTCTAACTTGTAAATATCACTAATTAATAGCTACACCAGCACCATTCTCTCATCTGTCACGTTGGAGATAAAATATTTCCCACCAACTCAAACCTACTTCCAACTGAATTTCAGCAAATGTYAATTATTCCTCCTGAATTTTGACTTTTTTTCTATGTAATTCTAAGATATTAGTCATARGACCTAATTTTACTTCTGTGCTCATTTTTACACTTGCTTAATGCCATTGGTTTCACTAGTGAAGTTAATACTGGTTTATGCTAGTATAAAGCCTTTCTATTCTCAGTTAATTGTGGAACTCCCTAAGTTGCTTGATCTAATGATTCACTAGTAAACAGGACAGCTTCCCCTCATGATCCAACCGATCTGACTGGCAGGACTGACACGTGCAGCTTTCCACAAGCCCAAGTGCAAAACCCTTCCTTTCCTCATGAAAAACAATCATTCAACTTTGTTCTGAAAGTTCAACTTAGTTGCCTCTGATTAGGTCTATAGTCTACCCCATGCCCCAGCCCAAAAACTGGGCTGTATCTTTTGTAGGTTTTCATACTATTGCAGTCCTATCTATTTCCAGAACAACCTAGAAGAAAAGGACTTTTCTTCTGCCTCTCAAAATTTTGTTAAAAATGGACCAGATAGGAAAGGGGAAAAAAAGGAACACTTCACTTTGAACTACCTGACTCCTTCTGACTAGCAGCCCTGCTTTTATCTTGTATCTTTTTTTATCACGCGCTCCCTCGCACGTGGTGGGACAGGCTCTGTGCCCCGTGCACMAGCCCTGACCGCCAGCCTGCTCCATGTCCCAGAAGTCAGCTCCTTGCAAGGAAMCACATGACTTCGAAGCACATCTTGTCACTTTACTTAACATGAAGACACACAAAAGAAAAGCAGCTTCCCTGCCCTAGATTCACCYTCCATTCCCTGGATTGACGCAGAAGCTTGTGCTCATCTCAAGTCTTTTCATTTCATAGTAATTCCATTGATTTTGCTTTAATCTTAACTGTACCACTAAGGGTGAGCTCTGTTGGACTCTCTATGGGTGAAGATTAAAAAAAACCAATGTTTTAACAAAGCGCTGCAAGTGTTGTGAGAATGAAATTGTATTACCTGGATTGGGCTGAAGATACTCTATTGTCTTGGCCATTATTTCCATAACTGCTCTGCTGGTGACATCCACTTTCTAAAGAAGAAAGAATTAAACAGAAAGAAACAAGAAAAGAAACAAGAAAAGAGATGTTGGACAAAAACAATATTTTTTTCCCCTCTCTTCATCTATCTATCTATCTATCTATCTATCTGTGTATCTATCCTTATTATTTTATTTTTCTATCCCTAAGAACTGATGCTAACTAAATCTAGCATGCTGACTAAATAAAGCATTGGTAATCAGCATGGGGATAATGAAACTTGCCTGAATCACTATAGAAACCATCATCCCAGTGTTTAACTTGTAGCAGAATCACTCTTAAGTTAGGCCATTATTCTGGCAGCAAAGGGAAAAATAGAAGTATAATGTAATTTTTGTTGCATGGGGATGCTGATTAATATGTATACAACCCTAAGATACGCCTACAAAAAGGGAAAACCTTTGCCAAGAAAAGTCACTGAAAAATACTTGAAATATTATTTGTTCAAAGTACTCTTTGGCCTCCTATAAACAAGAAAAGAAAAGGGAAAGCAGGTATCAATCCAAAAAATCCACTAAAGACAAAAGAAACTGTCTGTTTCCTTCAAGGTTCATTCTGGTAAGGTAAAAAGGTAAAAATGGAATGGGAAAGAAGAAGTCTTTTTCAGTAGCTAGCATAAAGAAACCTGTCACCATGGAAGTGCTGACCATTTATTTCCTTGGCATGAAACAACAAAGAATAATTTTACATTTGGGCATTTAAAATAAGGCTGACTATTCTGGACTGAAGATCATTGCTTCCTTCCACAGGAACTCCTTGGTTTCTTAAGCAATTTTCCACATCAGYTTTCTAAGTTATATGCAGTGTAGAAGTATGCAACTATCTGGCAATCAACGAACTGCTTAGTATCCATACAACTTTAGATGAACAGTCTTTAATCCATGTTCGTCCAAGAGATGATGAGCACCATCTGCATCCACAGACTTTTTTGGAAGCTGCAAGATTTACGCACCTTCCAGCAAAAAAAAATGCAGTACCTCTTAGAATAGGGCCTCAAAGGAGGCAATGCCCCTTCTGCAGGTATAAGGTTTCCTACAGTCTCTTCCACACTCTGCATTTTTGAAGACGAATTGGTTTTCTCTGACAAGTAGCTTGTGTCCCGCAGAGCGAGCTGCTCTGCCACAAAAGCGAGTTCCTATTTTCGAAGTGAGGACCTGAGATAAGATGGTCACAGCACGGTATGCTTGACCTCTTTCCTGCTTTCTGCTACTGCTGCCATCTGCCAGGTCTTACTCCCTTACTCCCCTTTACACTCCTGCTTTACACTAAGCAGCAGAAGAGGACTGGCAACCGGGGGTAAAGAAATAGCTGAACGTCCCAATGGGGAGCCCAGAAAGGGCTGGAAGGCTGCAGTGGAGAGCGGAGGCGAGGGAGCAGATGGCCAGGACGTGCAGCAGGGACACATCCACCATGGAAGGAAGAGCTGACAAGGGATGAAGGGGCACGGGGCCAGGCGGGAGCAACCCCAGGTGCCATCCTCTGCTACCCACACACATGGGACTCACTCTGCCCTTGCACTGTCCTATTTTTTATTCTAGACCTTGCATCATTTTTCTAAATCTTCTTTATCAACTTCCAGTTTTGATGTTAGCTTCTACACTTCCATCTACTTTAAAGGGAAAACGGGGAACAGGGGAAATCAACTCTGCAATGTTTGCGTTGCAGGAAAAGGACGATCCTGTTACATGGTTCTCATTTATATTCCATCCGAAGTCTTTCCCCATCTCTCTACACAAATACACACAGAAGTAGCATCTGCTTTTCCATGTCAGGGATGCATATAAGATATATATCTTAGAAATTGCTTACCAGCAGCTTGTTTTACAGGATTTGCTAGTGACTCTGAAAGTCAAAGCCAGAAAAATAGCTGCCACCGCTGTCCTTTYCAGATGGCATATTCACACTAACACCCAAGGCAAACCTACTTTTTTTTCCCCACAAAAATGTTCATTATTTTCCCACAAAAAATGTTCACAGTGAATGCAGGCAGTGGAGGCTACCTAGGGGGGTACCCTCAGCCCAGGAGCGAATATCCAGGATCTGTGCTCTTCCAGACTGATGCTCGGGAGGCACCACGGATGACTTGTGGGCACCTTTTGCCACCACAGCAACCAWTAAAGTTTTAGACAAAGCCTCTCTTTCTAGATATCTTCTAAACTTAACTGAAGCTAATTTGTTGCCGGTATTAGGCTCAATCACTGCAATACTGGCATTTTTCAGAGTACATGTATTATGTATTCCTTGGTCAGAGAATGAAAAAGGTCAAGGAACTGAAGGTTCAATCCTGCTGAATAAAAGATGAGTCTCTCAAAATTACTTGATTGATTTGGGTACAACAGCTTAGAAAATCCTATCCTAGAAAGAAAAATAATCATTAATCATAGATATAGCTACCTGTATTGACTTACCCTTTCCATTTCTTTGAAGTCATCATCTAGCTTGGTTCCTTCTGCACCTCCTACTTTCTCACTCACTTTCTGCAGTTACAAAAAAATAAAAACAAACAAAAAAACAGATTCAACACAACAATTTCAGCAACAAATTTCCAGTGTGTTTTTCTGTAAGTTTTGCAACCCTCAGATGTGCTATTCTTTATTTCCAAAAAACTTATTTTAAACATGCTTTATTTCAGGTTAAAGACTCAGAAAATACAGATTAGTGTTTAATTCTCAGAGTCCCAGTCTTCTGCTCCTGTCAGAATAGGCACATACTGCCTTGTCTTTGCAGGATCACACCCTTGTTTCTTTGTGTAATGAATATGTTGAACACCTTGGACTTAACAAGCCATTAATCAACAGTAAGAGAGATGTCTTCAGCAGACAGAAATATCCATGATCAAAATGGAATAAAATGGAATAAAATGGAATTCCTTAATGGAATAAAAAAGGCAAAGGATTCAAGAAACGAAAAAGTTCGCATCAGAAATGAAAAAGACAGCCTTAGCTGCATTGTTTTGAACATTTTAATGCAGTACCAGGGATAAAAATCATATTGAAATACAAAATACTCCCAAGCCCTGACCCTAAACCACCCAGAAGGCAACAGGCAGCAAACATCTCACAGCTGAAAAATTTCAGGTATACATTTACATAATTTCATGCCAAAATAGATCCACATCATTAAATACTAATTTTATATATGTATATAAAGCAGTTGTAATAAAAACAAGAAAACAAAAACAGGAACCAAAAAAGGTGAGCTTCAGTACCACGTCTATCACGTCTTTTGGCAAATTTGCCTTTTTTTTTCATAAAATACTGTTGAAAGACAATTAGGAAATTGTTGTATGTTACCACTTCACTCTTCTGAATCATGCTGGAACATACTGATCTGAGTTTCCTGTTACTGTCAGTAAAAGTGACAATAGCAGATTCAAATGATGACGGCTCTGCAGCACTAGTCAAAATGGATTTTTAACAACTGCACTGTTAGTCAGGAAGTGTTTTAGTGCTGTAACTCCACAAGTCAGTCAAATCCACATGACCCAGGGAATGCAGAATCTTCCCCTGCTCTCATATTTGTCACAGGAAATATAACAGACACATGACTGTCTGATTTCTCTTCACTGCTCAAATTTCATATTGAAAGATATACAGGCAATCACTCTTCTTCCATGAATAGAATCCAAACATTTGATTAATTTCAACTTTGTTCACCTCTATAAAACTGCAATTGCAGTTCTGGCAGGACATGACTAGGGCAGACCATAACTGTCTGTACAATGGGAAGTACCCATCACTTCTACTGTTTTCTGTCAATTTCTCACTGATCAGGAGGCTGCATTGATGAAGCAAAGCTTATTCAGGTACATTAATGAGACAGCAATCCTCTGGAACTTTCTGAGAAAAAATAATGGAAGAATTTTACTTACACCTTTTTTCTTATGCAGAATGAATTTGAAAATCTCCGCAAACCCTCCCCTGTCAATACTCTGAATGCAGATGAGTTTTTGTCCATATCACTGAACTTGTGCCTGACAGAGATTAGTGAAGAGTAAGAAAACTTCTTAGATTTGAAATTCAGTACTACCACAAACAATTCTGTGATGGACAAGGGGTGAACTGAATGTCCTAAAAGCTACTATTCATTTGCTGTTTTCATGAAACCTGGTAGCAAGAAAGCATAAAAGACTGCTCAGAAGCTTTCTTCATCAATATGTGAATGAATCTTTTCATGGTCCTCCAACTATGGTTGAGGTGGCAAAATCTGCAAAGGAGATTCCTACCAAAGTCTCTGAAAAGGACAAGAAACAAGCATAACGCTATTTAAATATTCAAAACAAATTTTGAATAATTGAAATTGAGCTGTAAACTTACAAAGTGCCCAGAGTTCAAGCTCTTTTAGCTGTATCTTTACATGTTTTATCTTTTTGTCTGCTTGAGATCCCTTTACAGGTGATTAAGTTTTACACAGATATGGCTCATCCACAGAGATCCTCTGAAGATCCCATCTTACATCCACAAAAAAGAGCTTTTGCACATGCTCTGTCTTGTGTATTCATCATTCTTGCTGAGCAATATAGGATATTTTTATTTAGTAATATGTCCCAAAGAAGTGGGCATTGCTAAGTCAACAAAGCAATACATCTCTTTTTCCCTCTCAGCATTCATTAAAAAAAAAAAAAAAATCCTCATTCTGTCCATATTAGTCTCACATCAAATTTTATGACTCCTTGCTTTGAGGTATCAAGTGGAAAAACTATGACTCACTGTTTTAAGATAGCAAATGAAATAACATCCATGTCCCAGGAAAAAATTTCATTTGTAAAGGTCTTGGTCAAGTATTGCTTAAGGCAACAGAGAGATGAGTCAAAGGAGAAAGATCATCCATGAAATCTTTAGCTCTTCTCAAACTAGGTGACTCTTCTCTTGGGGTCAGCTGTGTCATAAGCCTGCAGAGCAATTCCTTAAACATTACCATCCAAGCAAAAATCTGTTTTGGAAAACTGTGGGAAAAGATTTTCCAGATTTGAAAAATCTGTTTGGAAAGTGCGCACTTTCACCAATAAAGAGCAGCTCAACCACAGACCTCCATGAAAACATAACTACTGTTTTTCCCCTGAAAGCCACAGGCACTCACTAGTCAGAACACAAAAATCTAAGTAAAGATTCAAATTTAAGAGTGAAAAACTCTCAAGAGATAAATCCATCCCTAAGGCAGAAAGGAGAAATCCACTCAGAGGAAGATATTAAGCTGACCATTGAAAGGCCATAATTTAATGTGGTCCTGTGGCAGCTGGGAACCTAACAAAAGCATATGCAGCAAATGCATAAGCATATGCCTCAAAGCCCTCACCTACACCATCACTGTACWGATAAAATTTATAGGTATTATTTAACTGCTGTATATCCAGGCTTCCAACTTTTAAAGTACTTAATTAAGGCTGCTATTCCATAATCSCCTCTCTGAAATTGTCAGATTTGGTTATGATAGATCATAAAAATATGTCAACATACATCTGTTGAAGATCTGCTCTCATCTGCTCAGAAGCAGTCTGAAAAATTCTCAGCAAATAAAGCTGACTAGAAAACAAAAGTCTCCTCTGCCATATTACGCAGATAAAGGCTTCAACATTTTGTTTCTTGCTTTACATATAAATAAAAATTGGACCCTCAAAATATTCTTTAATGGTAATAATACTTCTCCTGCTYATTCATATAAGAAGAAGCAGGACTTAATCTTTGCACTCCAGCATCAGAAATCAGGACCAAAASTACATAGCTACTTTAAACCACTTCTCTTTCCAATGTTAATTACTTCATCCTGTCTCCAAAAATATTCACAATAAAATTACCATTAACTTTTTTTTTAAGCAGGACCAAACAAATATTTTCTGTGTGTGGGAAATATGTAATGAAAAGGTCTGTTGCTCAGCAAAACCTTCCAGATTTTTTTCTACCTAACAATACCATGATCTAAGATTTTGATCCTATATGTTATACAACTGAAAACATGCACTATATTCCTTAGAGCAAAGTCCAATTGCATAAGGATCCAGTTTCCATTCATGCAGAATATTAACTTAAYATCTGCTGGTCAGAATGGCTTCAGTGGAGAATACAAAGGTGGCAGGAATCCTAATTTTCGTGGGGATGAGAAACTGCTTTTTCCTGTCAGAAAATTTAAAAAACAGTTTTTGGTATAAGTTGACGGGAACTGCAGAATGAGACAGAATGCCAGGAAAGTAGATGGGGCAGATTTGAAATAGGGTCTTAGTTATGGAGATTTCTACTCCATGTCTCATATAGCTGTGCAATTCACCTTTTTGATATTGCTGATTCAYGGATGGTATGTTGTACAGGCCAAAAATGCCTATGCAGTCACTATGGATACACAGAAAAGGCCAATTGTCTTACACAAATACACTGATGATCACTTTTACAGTTTTCCAGGAAAAACCCAGCCTACTAATTAATGAGCACATTAATCTGACACTGGTATCTGTCACTTCTCACAAGACATTAATGCAAATCAAATGTGCATTAAGTAGCTACTCCATGGAAATTATGTTCCTCAGTACTATGACACTGAATCATGTTAGATTGCTTTCTGAACATTCATGGTTGAAACAATTACCTACCAAATGCCCACCTACTGTAAAAAGAAATGAATGTACAGTTTGATAAACCACTACCTGAACTTGGAAATACAGCAAGATGTGCATCAAACCACAGAAGTTATTCAGGTCACCTGAGTCTTCAGCTTTACTCATTTTGTGAAACAACGGTTTGGCACCTTTTCTTCTGTTTAGGAGTATAAAATTAGCTTTGGGTGTTTTGCCACAGCACAGTACTTTGGCTATGTGGCAACCTGAATGCTGTCTTCACAATGCAGCTACACCAGTGTGACTTTCTCCCTGGGCACTGCAATGCTTTTGCACATGCTCTGCACATGGCAAGCTCTAATCTAGCCCTCCCCTCCCTTCTGAATGCCCCTTGACATCACTGCTATCCCAGATGCAATTTTTCCCTTCAGATATTTTAGAGATCAAACCTGCCACTCCTACCTGCAGCACAGTTTAATTAACATGTAATAATTTCTGTAATCCCCAAATTCCACATATTTCTATAGTTATTCCATGYGGCTTTGGCCTTTTTCACTTTTATTTGTCATTGTAAGGTTTTGTGTTCTGGGAGCAGGTTTTCAGCAGTAAGCATCTTCAGGTTAAGAAGTTTTTCAATCAGGCTCCAAAATGCTGTGCTGATTTGTTAGCACTGCAGAGACAAGAAGGACATATATGGCTTGCAAAAGAGAGTGAAAAATATACATTTTAATGAGAAGAATTCTGCGTACACACAGGGATGTTTGCCAATACTGTAGGCTTCTCAGAAAGAGTAAACATTTGAAAAAGAACATTTATATAAAGCATCATACATCATACATCATCTCTGGGCAAACTTTTTTGATTCCCTCTATCACTTTGCATGCTATTCTGAGATATCAGAATTCATTATCACAGAAAACAGATGCTGTCTACTACTCAAATTTATGATCATGGTCTTGGTTCTCTGCAGTCAACTGAGCACAAGTCTGGTAGCAAATTTCAGCAGCAAGAGTAAGCAGGAGTGATTTTCTGCTAGTATTAGATGAAGCACAATATGAAATGAAAGAAAACAATCACCTCAGAAATCTAATTAGTTGCATCTGGGGCTTCTCTTCTTGACAACAGAATATAAAACAAAATGGATTTTTTTTTGTGTTAGCTTGGGGATAGCTTGTCTTTCAGAAAAGCATGAGCGGTAGTAAAAGCTACAGTACCTTATTCTGGATCATGAAGTAAACTAACGTCTGATGTAGTTGGGATAAAGTGATCTTGCTCAAGCTTTTCAGGATAATACATCTAGTTGAGGGAAGTTCCGACTTATATGTCAAATGATCCAAAATCCTTAGCCTTGGAAAGCCTCCAGAAACTGAAGGATGTGACATAGCTTAAATGAAACTTTCATCAACACAGAAAGATTTCACAAGACCAAAAGGTCATTGCCTTTTCCCTTTCATTTAATATTCTCTATATTTTGTTATATTTTGCTTCTAAGTTGAAAACAGAATGTGTAAATTGGGACTGTGAAATGTATAAATAGGGACTATGAATTGTAAATTGCTCAAGAATGTGGGACAAGCCACTTCAACAGCAGGTCTTAAACCTGATACTGAATTAATATACTTCTTAGGTTGAAAATGACAATGATTTCCAGTTACATTTTGTTTACAAAYTTCTCCTCTTAAGCTGTGAAAACTGGAAAAGCATCCCACAGTGCCACCAGCAGAGCTGTGTAAAACAGGATCCTTCCTTCCCTTGCAGCAATGAGGACCTCTACGACTCCACTGCTTCCAGCAGAAGCTATAAAGAGTCATGGAGCCAGTCAGGAAAAAACAAAAAGGAGAGAGCAGAGATCCCAGAGTCTCGAGGGGGCTCTAGCATTTCACCCAAGTGTTTACACTGGTATTTTGATTAGCCATGGAGGCTTTGTTTCCTCCTTGGCAAACTGAAGAAAAACACTTGCCTACCACATGGGAAAATTGTGAGCATTAATTTGCACCTGCTACTGCTTGCCACCAGGAGCACATCCAACAGAATTTTTAGCAATGTACTTAAGGAAAGCATCTGCCAGGCAATCATTTCTTCTTCTTCACTGTCATTTGCAAGACACCTTTAAGCAAAAGAATGATACTTCTTACCTGCTATTTTYCCTGATAGCACTGCGTTCTCTGGTTTGTCCCACCTCAGCATCACACCATCCGGAACCTGTTAAATTTATCCAAAGCTAACCTAGGCAGTGCTAAAGGAATTATCACACTGCCTGCCTTGTTAATGCCTCCAATTTGACCCTGCATTTTGTGGGATAAAGTGGGATTTTTTTGKATTCAGTGCAGTGTTCAAGTTTATGAGGTGAACTGAATTTGGGAAGCTCAGCAGAAAAAAARGAAGGATCAGTAGGAGGACTACACATGGCTTGACTCCATTTCCTGTAAAGCATCTCCTAAATATCTTTTGAATATACAATTACTTGGCCTTGCTAGTCCTCACATCTTGTACTAGTAAGTCCATGTCCCTGCTGAAAGTCCTACCAACATCCTGGGGGCAGGCTGGAAAGCCTGGGAAGTTGTTCTGCAGAAACGACAAACAAGTCTGTAACGCTGCGGCACACACAGAAAAATAGGACTTGGCAAGTCACTGCTAAAGGCAAAATGACTCAGTGGAACTGTTTCTCCCCAGGAAGAATAAGGGTGTTCAGRATCCCAGTTTCTAGCATTGCCACTACCTAAGAAATAACCCTCTGTGAACCTGTCCCATGTCCTACTCTCATTATTTAGAGTTGGACTGTAATTTACCTTTTCCATTCAACCTATAGCTCAAGGGGGCAATGCCTGTCTCTCTGCTTTCCCTGCGGTGCTTTCTGCCGGCCACACGGACCACGCTGCAGAGCTGCCGCAGGGCAGCCGCTCGGACGCAGCGCTCCCCGATGCACGCTCCGCTCTCGGCAGGCTCTGCAGAGCCGCTGCTGCAAAGTCTCCGCATTGCATCGGAGACCATCCGACGGCACGGGAAGCGCAGCAGGAGCAGGGAAGCTGCAGCAGGGAAAGGGCTGGCAGAGCAGTGCAGGGAAAGCCTCTGCATGCAGAGCACCCTCCAGAGGAGAGGGCTGCCATGGGCAGGCACCCAGCTAACCCCTTTAGCACATTTACACTTGCAGAGGTGTCCTTACATGAGACACTGCAGCGCATCCACGGAGACAGAAGGACCCACTGCTTGTACATGCACTTAAGCTCATTCAGGAGCTGGGTCCTCCGCTGCTCCAAGTCAATGTTCAGCCAGGAAGCTGTTCACAACCTTTGGCAGCCTTGAGTGGCCTCCAAAACTGTCACAGGAAAGTTGTTGTCGAGAACTGCCAGAGAATTGAGTGGTCAGGACAGCCTGTGCTTTTCCAGGCTACCTCTGCGTCCCCAGCATGCCACCTGCCCTATCAGCAGGGAAGAAATAGGTATAAAAAAGCTGGATATAGCAGCTGGAAGACGTGCCASTCACTTCTTTTTTATTTCATTATTTTTTTTCGTAAGGAACAGAGAACAAATACTGTTACGGTATTTCTATTTCTGATGGTAATAGTGCAGTGACACAGCCCTTCAGCGGACCTGCCGACAACGAATGCACACAAGTCTTTCCACACTAGCGCAATGTGATACGAACCAGATCCACCATTCCTAAGAATTCTCCACACAGGAAGACTGGGACCTCCACACTGCACTGTCACAGATGCTTCTTGACAACTTCCTTGTAGGTATAGCCTAGAATTTTAGGGTCAAAAGCTACAATTTTAGGCAGGGGAACTTTAAATATTTAGAGATGTATATGCTAATGCACAGTGTGGAAAAGAAGTGAAAAGAGCACAGACCATATAGTCATARTCTTCAATTTCATGAGCTCACCTCCAACATGGTAATAGATCATGATCCATGTTACTCATCTTGTATACATTAATGCATACTTTGTCTACACACATATCTTCTAATCTCAGTATAAACAAAAATCAAGAGATAATTATTTTGCCTGCACTGCTCTACCAACAAATACTTACTCTGCTCATTTCAGGAAAATAAAAAAAAAAAAAAAAAAGGAAAAAAAAGAAAAAGTCTACATCAGTGTTTTAGGCCGCCAGCAAGGCATAATTTACCCGCACTGCTTATAAAGTCTTGGCTGTTGAGCCAACTTATTTTCTTGCACTAAAATTCAGACTTGCAAGGCACAGAGAACATCACGTGCAGACATAGCACAAAGATGCCAGCACAGACTCTACACCCTGCCAAGATCCCCACACAGGATAAAGTCCAAGTGCCCCATCAGCATTATGCAAATGGTAACACAAAGGTACAGCTGACTGCTAAAGCTCAGTATAATGTATTTGACTTTGCTAAGCCAGACAACTTTGTTCTCATAATCTTTGCGGGCTTTGTAATTTTCTTTCTCAGTAAAGGAATGAATTAAAGTCTAAAACAGGAGAAGCTCTGGCCAAATAAAAGCAAAATAACAGCAGGAGCCATTTACAGCAATTCCATTTAAGACACATTTTGTACCTCTGCATTGATGTACATCAGTCCACAGGCCTCTGACTGGCTAAAATTCAGCCTAGTGCTTAACATCTGGAGATGCCAGGAACATTTAGAAGCTGCTAAAGACTAAGAGGACAAAAGATAGCTTAAATGTGATTTACTGATTAAACAGCTATAACAACTCTTATTGTGAAATTGTCCTGTCTATATAGTAGAGTGAATTCGCTTGACTCTGACAGTGAATTAATTGTTATCTGCCAAAGACATGAAGTTAGAGGGAGTCTGGGAAGGAAAAAAACATGTTCAAGCTGTTGCTAGTAGCAAACTGTGTTTCATTTCTAATGTTCTTATTGACACAATGTCTAGATCGCTGCAGACTGTGCAGAGCACAACATGGTGCCAAAACAGATTATTTATGCATTTTTTTTTATTCTATTGGTAGCGTTGATAATTTATTAACTACACAACAATCAAAATCCCCAAAGTGCATTGTCACTTTCAGGCTAACAACAGCACTTTTAGAGAATTTTGTTAGCTGCTTAAAGCTTTATTTTTTTTATAAAAGCCTTATTTAAAGTCAATGCCCCTTCTTAAATCCTTGGTCTCTCACTTAACTGGGTGAAAGCAGTATGTGCCAGTTGCCAGGGTCGGGGGAGCTGAACAGCAGGACAGCAATGCTGCAGCAAGCACAGGACATCTCTCATGTAAAGCCTGTGACTGACCTTCTGGACATCGATCAAGGAAGGAAAAGAAACAAGAAGGCTTTCCTTCAAGGAAGGAAAGAAAGAAGGCTGAAAGGATGGAGATGACRTGTGCTACCATGTAGCTGCTGGCTTGCAGGAGGAATGCACGTAGGTGGACACGGCTGGGAGGAGGTAGAGCAGAGGCAAAGTAGGGGCACTATAAAATTCAAGGAAATAAAGCTGCTTAATGAAGAGAAGCCTCAACATTTGCTGCTGACCCAAATGCTACTGTAATTCACTAGCTACACCTCTGAGGTCCACAGAAATAAGCAAAAGCAGAGAAGAGACTGCTGTTCTCTCATACTTTGAAAATTCAGAAGGTACTTAAAAGAGGGCAGAAATGACCACCGAAATCCTCTGGGAAACAAACCAAACACTACTGCAATGACCAAAAAGATAGATCATAACAAAACACAGATCAGCACAACAAACTGCAGTTTAAATTTAGCTAGCATATGTGTTTATGGCTCTAACTGCTACCAGAGAAACAGGCACTGCAGGAAGGCTGGCTTGATAAAGTGGAAAGAAAACCTGTAATTTACAAAATAGCTTCTTATTAGTAGGAGGGATACAGAGATCTCTGAGGCATAATAATGAAATAGGCAGTTCTTGCTAATGTTATCTTGCAATTCATTTGAATGAAGGAATTCAGGTGAAATGATAATAAAAAAAGAATGCTGGGCTTGATAAAAGACCACAGAGCCTGCTAAAAAAAAACTGTAATTGCTTACACTTCTAAATATCTCAAGATATTTACAAGCTTTTATTGTCAGTCTTTCAGTCTTGCACAGTAGCTGAGGTTCTGCACCACCGTGGATGAATTACACTTGTACCTGGAGTTTCACAGGAAAATAACAGTACAAAAATTGGTTGTTACTTTTTACTCAGTGATATGGTCTGTAACTTTAACATTACTTAACAATGTATTCTTATTGAAATGAATAAGTTCGGTTTTATAAGGCTATTAGTTGCTGTTCATATTTCCATTATAGTGTCTTCATAATTGGCTGCTTATACTCATTTGCAGCCTTTCAAAAATGCAAAGTAAAACTACTTGCATATTTTACTAAATACATAAAAGCAAAAATTGACAATATAATCKTTTTGAATTGCCTCTGAGATAAATTTAATCTATTGCCATCTCTCTGTTTGCCTTCACTGTTTGTGCTTTCACCTTTTCAAGTCCACTGCGCACAATGGAAATATGTTAACACTGCAGTATGCTGCAGGCAAGGTAGATCCACAATCTATAATTTCTTATATTCAAATAGTAACACAAATGCACATGCTTATAGATGTAGAAAAACACTTTCAGAACTTAAGAAAGTCTGACAAAATTACTGCAATACCCATAAGAAAGGGAAGGCTTCCTTGTTGCTGAAATTTTGCCCTTTCTAAACCGTATCACAGGGCATGTCCCATCATATCTTTTAAAAATAAAATGCACTAATAAACAGAAACACAGCTGTAATATTCACTGCTTGGAGTGCAGAAGTATATGCCAGGGAATCTGACTGCTATTACTAAAGCCCAACCCGATTCAGATGACTTTCTGGAAAGGGAGCTGCACATAGCTGTTAAGTCCAGGTAGTCCAATTTCTTCAACATTTCCACAYTGCAGTCACAGGGACCACGCTTGTGTTTGCCAAGCCCGGAGACTCAGCCCATGGACACAATCCTGAAGACCCTGCCCACACCTCACAGCCGAGGCACCATCACCTGTTTCTTCTGGACAGGGACACTCGCTGGTGGGTGACACCTGGCTTTCATTCACATCCCTCATATTCCACTGCATTTCAGGAAGGTGTATCTGTACACTTTATAGAATGAGATGTAAAGGCAAACAGAAAATACCACTTTTAAAGCCTGGGACATTTCTCTTTAATTTGAAACAATATAATGGCAAATGTTTTTAAGGACAATTAACTTCCAACTCACAGAAAGATAATAATGCTTTCTCTTCCTTATTCTTCTCTCTCTCCTTCCGATTTTGCCCATCCAAKTAAACCTTAAAATTCATCTTGAATTTTGTCATATAAATGTCCTGCAGTCTGCATAGAATTTTCAAGCATGTATGATTCTTTATGGCAATCTAATTACATTTAGTAGATTTACCACAGTTTACCACAAATTATTCTGTGGTGATGTAAAAGTAAAGAAATAATGTAAGATACAGACCAGGTGAGATTTTCAAATGTCAAAGTTAAAAAATCACAACCATAAATAAGTATACAGTATTAGTTTCTTCGCGTAATCAGGTAATTAGTCTAACGACCCATATGTACACAGTTACTSTCTGCTGTGCTGGCAATCACTCACCTAACAGGTTCATTATATAYATGCAGTTATATCTTTGGGGAGAAAAACAAGCTAGATTCTTTAGCTTGCAGACCTGGAATTTGTTATAAGAGAAGAAACATTCAGAYATAGGAACATTAAGTACTTCATTGCCTTACTCTGCCTTAGAAGTCTCTCAGCTTTTCCTCAATCTGAGGAAAAACAAAATTCTCAGATAACCTAAACTTTGAATGTCTCTTATGCTATCCATTTCTTGCTTTAAAACACTGGGTTTGTATTAGTTTCYAAGGGGAGAAGCACAGAAACACAAATCATATCCTGAGGTGATCAGTTTGAATGTATAAATGTGCTTTGTTGGTCTTGAGCTGTCTTAATGCAGCTTCCAACCTAGGGAAGATCATAGATTAACCAGGACAGAAAGTGCAGTGCTGGGCAGGAACCCCTGGCATCCACCACACTACCACTTTCAAGTTTATTTAGACACTGAGAAATACAGGTTATTCACTGTAACCTGCTTATCACACTGCATRATATTTAAGTAGTATTTAAAATATATAAAGATAGTTTACCTTCATAGACTTCTAGATAGAAAGCAAAGAAGCCCTGAATTACAACTGGTAGYATACCCCTACCAAGTAAGTATCTCATTGATTATGTGACCTGTGCTACGTCATTCTCTCTATATGYGATCAGATTTCTTCCTTTGTCAGATCAGGGATGTGGGACACAAAAGGTGGATTAAATAGCTAGCACTCCAATTTTCACTAGGTATTGGGCCTTGTAAAGTAGAATTTTGCTTAAAACAAAGGTAGTAAAATTTGCTTCTTAGAACACAGTAACTTTAAGAGCTGGTGATTTATGATAGAAATGAGTAGCAACATCCCCAAAGATCTTACTGACATAGGATTTAAGAAGAGCAAGAGAAATGAAAGAGTTTCAAATACAAGAAATATTGCATTCTGCTTATTAATAATTCCATTTCTTAAGTTAACAGTATTAAGGTATTCTCCTTATAATTCACAGATCACGAAAATGCTTCTTCCTTAAGTCCTTGAGAYTTAATTTAATGATTACAGGTGTTGGAATCATTATACTAACCAGACTTCAAAAAAACTGGCAGAAGGAGGAACACAAATGTTAAAGAATTTTAAAGGGGATCTTTTACAAAAATTTTGGCTTTGTAACAGCTTTTCATGCCATTGATATTTAACAGCTGTTGTTTTGTTAGAGTCAACATTTAACAACTACTACAATCTACTGTTAGAGCCATTACTTCTGTTTAAATTGATTAATAAGAATACATAAAAGCTTTTTGCACTCTAGGGAATATTACGGAGAAAAAACAAACAAACAAAAAAAAAAGAATAAAAAAGAGGCCCTCTTCTATGGCTCAAAGCACACCACTTCCAGCCACAGTAGGAGTTTGCTGCTGGCAAAATCCCTCCTCAGAACAGGCTTTCACTACTCAAACCAGACAACTTATCTAAACCTGCACTGAAGGAAGCAGAACTGATCAGCTGAACATTTTTCTACTGATAGACGTATTTTATGGCAAGGCTGACTTAAATCTGTAGCAAGCACAACTTTTTGAAGATGCCTGATAAAAATTAAAATGTAAATCTCCAGTGCAACAGCTGGAAGGTGGGGAAGATTGAAAGAAGGAAATACTTTTTTTTTTTTTTTTTTAATCTACAGACTTCCTGAAGATGGCTATGAAAACAATTTAATACCCCAGAATTAAGTAAAAATATGGAAAGTGTCACAAATTACTTACCTAATTCCCAATGCACACAAGCACCACAATAGCATGCCACCTCTTTCTTAAGTGATTCCTCCTCAATACTTAGCTCTATAGGCTAATAATACTGCAGCATTGAAAGAAAAAAAAAAAAAAGCCAACTAACTCCTTCTCCTTTACAATGCAGCAATGCTTTAGAGCTTTTAACAACCTGGCATTACATTTGCACATGGTTATTCCTCCTACATTCACATTTTAATATATGCTTTAACATACACATGATATAGSTGAAGTTTTAAAATACACAAGGTTAAAAAGTGTATGGCAAATGGAGACACCTACATACTAGCACTTATCTCTTCCACCACTAGCAAATGGTAGTACAAAACCTAAGATTTTAAAGATGGGAAGATATCTGGAATGGAAGCTGGGGAACACACAGAGAGATAAATTATACTGTTGTTTTTCAGTAGTTTATTTTCCTTATTGCATTTATGTTGAACAGATCATTCCCTTTGAAGCGGAGTAGACTGGCAGACAATAAATAAGCCCTGCYGTGAATACACATGGCACTGTGTGACATCTTTTTCTCTTTGTACCAGCTTCTTAGCTATTGTGCGAAATAATACCCAGAAGAATCAGCCATTTTACTATCTTCTCCTTAAAGTAAGTGTGCACAAAGGATGATGAGATCTGCAAATCAGATATGCTGAGCAGATACTTATCATCTGCTCAAGTCATCAGTTGGTCACCTTATACCAATATAAATATGAGCAAACACTAAATAAAAAGAACTATAAAAAAGAGAAGATTATTGACATAAATTTTGCAGCACTTTTCAAAAGCCACTCACTAGCAACACTGTGAAAATACATTTGGTATACACATTGTGACAAATTAGGGCAGATAAACATAACTGTATGGTGTGTTTAACATTTGTGCTCTCTCAAGTCTTGCTATCAACATGCTAATTTTCTTGCCTGTGGCCCTCAATACATAGGTGGTGAGTAGGGTTTTGCTTCTCACACTCTGCATGTGTTAAGTCTTTTAGAACACCCACCAGCAAGCTACCGTCTCAGAAGTAATGGGGCACCTGGAGTAAGACACTTCCAGCATCACAGAAATATTCTGTAAAAAACTGATACTGTTCTAGCACGGTTGGGAGAAGAAAGGAAAAAAAAAAAAAAAAAAAAAAAAAACATTATGTCAAAAGCAGGAAGAATAAATATCTTCCTTCCAAGGCAAGACAGGAGCCCCGTGATCATGCAACATCAGGCCCTGTTCTTCATGAAATTGGAAGATTCATGAGCATGAGGCCTGGCAATGGAGATACCAGAAAAATCATTGCCAGAACACCCAARGGCCAGACAGACCTGTTGGCCACCCAACTGTTTGCTTTTATTTCAGACCGCCAGATATCACACCACAACCTGTGTGCACATCGATTCTTCCATAAGCCTCCCTGCCTTAATACTTGTATGGTTTTAGCATCAACACAACAGAAGTCCTCTTTCAGACAACTTGGCAGTGCACTCCATTCTCACTGCCACCAACCTCTTTCAGTTAGTGGATGTGGGAGGAAAGAGAAGCTATACAGAAGGCTTCTGTACAGTTTCCATTTCATTTTCATGCTTATCTTATCACAGCACATCCACTCTGAAGGCTAATGCTGCTTTAAATTACTGACAAAATCGAAGAAAGAATTACTAGGCTCAATGTAAAACACCATGTAATATGCTCTTGTAACAAATATTATCCTTATCTTTAGGAATGGCCAATAAATTTATAATTCCTATTTGTTACAGGGCATTCTTTTGCGAAGCCTTTTTTTTTCTTCCAGCTCACTTTTGCTTCAACATATGGAGTTGCTTCTGTCAAACAGAGCAAAGTGAACTTTGGATTTGTAAATAAGTACTTACTTTTCCTATGGTATATTAGCATCAGCATTAAAGTGGTCTAAAAAAAGGATTTTAATGAGATTGGTATGCACCCATATGCTATTTAGTATCAATAATAAAATGTATTATTACCAATTTTATTATTATCAGGAAGAAGTTTTATAATCCTTATAGAAGTTGAAACTGGAAAAACAAGCCAAAATAAAACAAAGTTTCTGATTCTGCTGTCCTGAAGGAGTAAAAATTTCCATTTAAAATCTAGAGAAATTTTTCTTCTCCTGGGCTGCAGGATTGGGACCAGTCACACAGTCATACAAGCTGACAAAGCTAGCTATACATCTTAAAAGAAAGCTGATAGTTTCATGTTATAGTTCTTTGTGGAAGAAGTATTAGTCCCTTTTCCCACAACTCATCTGCCTACTTGAGCAGATTTGAGCCAATCTAGAGCAAAATCTAGACTATATAAATGGAGAACATACACAGAACATCTTGCTGGTTCAGTCAACTGAGATGATGGGTTTGACACTACTTAGTCCTAGTACTGAGGACAAGTATCTTCATTATGCAAAGTATCTTCGTTATGCAAAGTGTAGCAAAGCCTTTCTAGCGACAAGATGCCAAAGATAACTTATAAAATCTAAAAACTAGAAAGCTTTCATATTCACCACTGTACATGCACTTTATTACCAAGTGGAGACAATAAAGATGTAGGTATTATGACATGAAGCATCTCATGGAAGATGATAGGAAATGACTGATCCAAGTTTTGTTTAAACAGCACAATTGATGCCAAAAGATGATGCTAAAAGATCAATAGGGTTAATAACTAAACCAGGATTTTTATGTTATAGGGCACATGATCAATAACAAACAATAGTAACTCTGCCAGTGTGCTTCTGCACAAAGATGCTTAAAGATACTTACTAAGTTTTCTAACAGTTTGATAGAAAATACTGACTTTTTTTACAGGAATTTACGAGTTTCCATATGTCTTGAGAAAAGCATTTTCTAACCCAGATCAGAAATTCTGGTCAAAACCTAACTGAACAAGTGATCCTTCAAATTCACACAAGTAAGGGAAATCAGATTCAAGCCCTTGTACCACCTGTTTCAGAGAAAAGATTACAGTGTGCATACCTGACATCGCACATCTTCCATTGTTTGGTAAAAAACCCAAGGTAGACCATTCACTTTTGGAGGTRAGCTAGAGAAAGAAGAATTTACTCACACAAAAAAGAAGAAATTCCAAAAGAGCAGATCACCCAGTTCACAGGAGATACCTGAGGCTACAGAACAGGATTTATTTTGGTAGGTTGCTCTAAGCTTTTTCTATAAAAATTTCTTTGCTATCTCAGAACTGTTTTCAGCTTTATGAAAGTCAGGATATGTTCTTGAAAAGGTTTCGCAGAGCAATCATCATACTCTTCTTCCTTCGATGAACTTGTATTACAGATATCGTGAAAGGCACCTTGCTCCGAAGGTCAACAATAAGTTACTTTACCAGTCAGGTTTCTGTCAGGACACTGACAGCACTGACACTAGTGACAGTAGTTCATATTCAGAAGATATCATTCTAAATGCCAAAGTGCTACTCCATGCTTATTTGCATATCAAAGACACAAAATGTCTGGTTTGTCCTACTCTTATATGAGTGAGATTCATTCAGCTGATTTCCACTTTAAAGAATTACAGAAAAGAGTACAAAAGAAAAAAAACACCTTTTACAGATCAAAAATACAAAGAAAAAATCTTATTGATCTGGAAACTCAGTGGTGTAATATTTCTTAATGTAACAACTCATTAATTGCTCATTCATCTGTAAGTCTTGAAAAGTTAAATGATCAGCTCTACTTACTCAGGAGGCCTTTCTGGCATTCATTACAGGGTTAGCTTTTGATTAAAAATAACAAATATTCCTTTCTTCTGTAGGTAACTATAAGTTATAAACTATCAATTTTGACAGCATTGTAATGAGATGTTTTTAGCTATTTCATGGTAGCCTGCTGCAGCTAATAGAAGGTTTTACTACATCAGCTTTGCCAAATGATAAAATAAGTGCCAATTATTCACAACAGAAGAATAGCTTTTCACTACTGTTGACAATCTTTCCAAAGAAGAAAATGCAGATAGGTTTTGCTGCTTTGCAGAGATTTTAGACAAAGGCACTGAAATAATACATAGCATGGCTGTTTATGCCCCAGGTAGTATATGTCAACTTTTTTAAAGACTAGGTCAGTGAGTGAAAACTACACGGCTAGACATCCTGCACTCTTGCCTTATCTTGAGTTCAGTATGACTAATTACCTCATGGATGGACATAGACCAGACAGAAGCAAAATTTGACAAGGAAGTTGACAAAGCTGTCAAAGTTGCAAAATCTGTGTTTCATACCAAACACCTTTGTGTGACATTGCTGCATCACATGAGTAAGTCTGTGTTGCATAATGCAGCTCCACACCAAAGACATCCAGCTACCTCCAGGGAAGCTGATTCATCAGTTAAAGCATAGTGCAATGCAGTGCAAAGTAGATGACCTTGGCTTGTTCAAGGAACTTGCATGCAGGATTGCATGGTAAGCAGTAAAGGATAGCAAAGATGTGCAGCAGGCCTGGCAGCATTTGCAGGACAACCACCTCCAAGCATAAGAATGGGCCATGCTGATAATCAGAAAAATCAGGAAGATATATCAGAAGGCTGGCTTGGCTTGGCTAACAGGTTTGGTAGTCACAACAGAGCTTCAGCATGTAAAKATGTATACAGGAGACGGAAGCAAGGAGATGCTACAAAAGAATACAGAAGGAATACAGGAGTATGTCCACAGGCATGCAGGGACAAYGCTAGCAAATTCATAGCTTATGACATCAAAGATCTACCAGCAGGAAAAGTTTCTACCACTGTACTGAAACAATAATAAGGGAATTGTGGTCCACTGTTGAACGTGGCACCATTTACTGACAGTGGGTGCAGAAAAGGCTAAGATACTCAGTGCTTTCATTGCTCTTGAGTTCTTGTGTGCACATGCAACTGGATGGACCATAGGTGCTCTATGATTTCTTACCAAGACTGCACCTGATSATTCACTAAAGGTCACGGAGATCTGGGGAGAATCTCTTGATGCCTGGGGAAATGCATGTAACACCCCTGTCCTCAGAATAGCCTGGATGACAGATCCAGCAAACTGCACCATTTCAGGCCTTAGAAAAACTGAAAGACAAGTACTAACAAAKAGAGGGACTTGCTGGAGATGTGAAGGTGGGCGGCAGCCTTGGCTGCAGTGATCATGACTCGGTGGAGTTCAGGACCCAAAGAGAAGGAAGCCTGGCTGTAAGTGTTAGTGGCCTTGCAACCATGGACTTTAGGAGGGCCAACTTTGGCCTCTTCAGAGACCTGATTGAAAGAATCCCAGGGGCTAGGGCTTGAGAAAGAAGGGGGGCCCAAGAGAGCTGGTTAGTTTTCAAGCAGCACTTCCTCCACGCTCAGCAAYGGTGCAACCCAGTGAGTAAGAAGTCAGGCAAAGGCCTGCATCAATGAGCAAGGATCTCCTGGCAATACTCAAGCAGAAGAAGGCAGTATACAGAATGTGGAAAAAGTACAGGCCCTTCGGGAGGACTATAGGAATGTTTTCAGGGAATGCAGGGTTGCGACAAGGAAAGCTAAGGCACATTTGGAATTAAATCTGGCAAGGGATGTCTCCAAGCATGTGATGGACAAGAAGGTGCTCAGGAGAAGCCAGCATGGATTCATCAAGGAGAAATCATGCTTGACTAACCTGATCACCTTCTATGATGGAGTGACTGGCTGGATAGATGAGGGCAGAGCGGTGGGTGTCGTCTATCTGGACCTGAGCAAGGCTTTTGACACCGTCCCTCACAGCATCCTCCTGG
Source organism: Nothoprocta perdicaria (assembly GCF_003342845.1). NCBI lineage: Eukaryota > Metazoa > Chordata > Aves > Tinamiformes > Tinamidae > Nothoprocta > Nothoprocta perdicaria. Next base: position 1,413,968 of record NW_020454139.1, on the reverse strand, counting down.
GCAAGCTCCGAAGGTGTGGGATAGATGAGTAGACGGTGAGGTGGATTGAGAACTGGCTGCAGGGCAGAGCTCAGAGGGATGTGATCAGCAGTGCAGAGTCCCGCTGGAGACCTGCAGTTAGCGGTGTCCCCCACAGGTCAGTCCTCGGTCCAGACCTATTCAACTTATTTATTAATAACCTGGATGAAGGGACGTAGTGCCCCCTCAGCAAGTTTGATATCAAACAGGGAGGAATAGCTGATACCCCAGAGGGTTGCATTGTCATCCAGAGGGACCTGGACAGACTGGGTAACTGGGCATGAGAAACCTTGTGAAATTCAACAAAGGCAAGTGCAGGGTCTTGCACCTGGGGAAGAATAACCCCAGACAACAGGACAGGCTGGGGACTGACTTTTTGGAGAGCAGATGGTCGTCATGGTGGACAACAAGTTGACCATGAGGCAGCAGTGCTCTGGGGGCCAAGAAGGCCAATGGGAACCTGGGGAGCATTAAGAAGAGATCTCTAGCAGGTCGAGAGAGGTGATCGTCCCCCTCTACACAGCCCTGGTGAGGCCACATCTGGAGACTGTGTCCAGTTCTGGGCTCCCCAGGACAAGAGGGATGYGGAGCTGCTGGAGAGAGTCCAGCGCAGGGCTACCAGGATGATCAGGGGCCTGGAACATCTGCCCTGTGAGCAAAGGCTGAGGGAGCTGGGCCTGTTCAGCCTGGAGAAGAGAAGGCTGAGGGGGGACCTGATCAGTGTCTATAAACACCTCAAGGGAGGCAGTGAGGAGGAGGGGGCGGCCTCTTTTCAGTTGTGGCCAGTGATAGGACTAGAGGAAACAGCCACCAACTTAAGCACCAAAAGTTGCACAGGAACTTAAGGAAAAATTTCTTGACAGTGAGGGTGACAGCGCCTGGAAGAGGCTGCCCATCAGCGACAGAGCCCGGGACTGCCCAGAGAAGTTGTGGAGTCTCCTTCTCTGAAGATCTTCCAAGCTCACTTGGACACCTGTGCAACATGCTCTAAGTGACCCTGCATGTGCAGGGGTGTTGGACTAGATGATCTCTAAAGGTCCCTTAAGGATTCTATGATTCTACTTGGAGACTGGTAAGAAGGCGTAGTCTCCATCATCCATTCTGTGACCTGCCCTGTTTATCATTTTGATCAGAGAYTTACAGAAGGGGATGGTGGACACTCTTGAGCCTGGAGGTAACATTAAACTGAGGAAAAATATTCAGTATGCTGGAGGATGTAGGAATGTCTAACGAGAAGAAGGGGCCAACAAAAATCTGTTGGAATTAATCCAAGATGAAGGTCCAGCTGTGCCTGACCTAGTATAACTCAACAGTGATGTAGGCCAAGCTGGGGTCCGGGCAGCTCTGAAGAGTATTTAAAAAGTAGAGATGGTGAAGTAACTGATTTTGTACAGTCTACCTACTGGGATGCACTAAATGATCTTTACTGAAAGAAGAATAGGGTAAACTAGCATAAGAAAATAAATTCAGAGACATTTAAGAAACCTTTTGGTATAGAAAACAAACCAAAACCATCAGAATTCTGATAATTGGAGTGAATTTGAAAAACTACCCACCGTACAGACCTTTTAAAAAACTTATAACAGTGTTTTAATAAGTATTGCGGAACAATTGAAAGCTTAAAAAAGATGACCTATTTCTGGTAATTGTTTCATAAAGATAGCTGTTTTACCATGCAAACTAAAAGGCATTTACATTATCTTTCAGCCTGTGGAAATACACCAAAACTTACATCAGAAACTTTTAACTGAAATTTGCATTTAAAATTTATAAGCAATGCATCTGCATCCCTAAATATTACTCATAATATCATTACCAGGAAAAAGATCAAGCCCTTTTCCTGCAGAAAGAAAATTTTGATCAGTGTAGTTAACTGGTTAGCCATGATGGCAATAGCAGTTTGTGGAGATCTGTAGTAGAACACAGCAGCACAGATGGGCAGATGGTTAATGACACAARCAGCCTGACTCTTGTAGAAAACATACCAAAAAATGCTCATTAGACTTAAGTCTGTGTTCCCTGTAAAGAATCCAGCTGAACACTAGATACCGAAAGGTAGAGTATTATACAGCATTAAATAGAATTATTATTTCCTGTTGCTGTAGCAATCACTCACAACTTGTTTTACAGTGTTCTTCCATGAAAAACAACAAATTATGCCAACATTTACCTATGCCCGTAGACCACCAACATTTATTACCATGATTCATTTGTCTATTTAAAAAGATTAATCACTAAAGAGATGAAGAATAATACTTTCGCTGTGTTAAACTAACTTAACAATGTCTCCCTGCTATAGGCAGCTATATGTCACGTTGATTTGAATGTGAGCTATCCCTTGATGGGTGAGCTGCTCTTGTCCCTAAGTAATGCAAAAACAGACTGCAGACTCACAGAGCAGTTGAGGTGGAAGGGACATCTGAAGAACACACAGTCCAACCCYGTGTTCCAGGAGGGTCACCTAGAACAGATTGTTCAGGACCACGTCCTGAGATCTAACTTATTGTCTGCAATTCCATTAAGCTGATTTCCGCATTACGCCTATTTCAGTAGCAATTTTAGTAGTGCAGCATTCCTAAATTAGCTCAGCTCAGATTAAATATTTAGAGAAGAAAAGTTTTTAAGGCAGCAGGGCATCACTAGGCCATGCAGAGCTAAATAATTGTCTTCTCAAAATACATGCACAAAAGGAAATCTGCTGGCTTCAAGGCAGATAATCATCAAGCATTGTTGGTTAATTTAAGGGCTCAGAAGCAGAGAAAATAATCTTGAACTGATTTACAAACTGTGAATTTTATTCTCTTAAAAAATGAAAAGATAATATGAGAATCCAAATTTACACACATTGTTTGAAAAATAGATTCTTTTTTAAAKCAGTGCTCTCCAACAGTGATACCCGCTGAAAAGGCAGAGAAATAGGACAGGCATTACAATTCAAAGACGAATGAACTATTTTTTAACAGAACTAGCTTTTCCAAGAAATGGCTAATTCAGGCCAAATAAGGCTACTAAGTCATACGAACATACTTATTGAAGCCAAGCAATGGATATACGCTTTGCTTTAARAACTTACATGTCACTGATTTCACACGTAAGAAAGTATTCGTTAGGTTTAAATTAGGAATTCACAGAAATAAAACAGGATTCATCACTGAGAGATTTGTACAGCATCTTTACATCTTTAATAACCAGTATTGCACAGAAAACAGATATATACTTTCTGTGACGACTCAGAACTATAATTCGTATTCCATTTGAATTTTTCTTGAGAGGTTTCATTATACTTGTACAATTGTAGGCATTATAACAATTTCTGAAAAAAAKCAAAACACTACCAAAATAGCTGCACAACATCCACAACTTAGTTCTCMTTTTTTTCAAGTATTTTAAATGGCAGCTGAATTGGAATATGCCTAGCATCTCATTTTGCTCTAAAAGGTGAATCTATGTCAAAATCTTCTATCAGGTCCTCATTGTGTTTATGCTGTGGTACTCCAAACCACAGCAACCATATGAAATGTTAGTTCTATCCATCAAAAATGYAAATGTTCTTTCTATTAAGGTCATAGTACATTGTTTGTTTGGGTTAATTATCTGTGACTTTGTGATTTGTGCTTTGACTTACAAACAATTATTACATATTCTGTAATGATTCTTCCAATTAAATACGATTTTCAGGTTTCAGGCTCTGAATGAGTAATGAACATTACGACAGTATTATAGCAGGCAGTATCAATGAATGAAAAAAAGGAGCCAGGTGATAGCAACTGCTTGACTCCGCAAACTGTAACATATCTAAAGAGGAGAATAAGGCATTGCAGTGCAACCACTACACATTGTTGTTTTTTTGTACATGACACAAAAATTAAATGCATACTCCCTGTGGAAGAGGTCTTGAGAGACCTTCCAGATCTTCTAGCAACAGGGACCACGGCAGAGCTCACAAACCACAAGGCACCACTGAAAGGGAGCATAAAGAGCAGAAAAGTCTCAAGAATTCAATCAAATACCTCCAACTTATTTTCTCTTCAGTGCTTAGATTTTGTGGGCATTCTCTGAGGAACCATCTTTTAGTCTTGGATAAACTACCAACCTCCCACATCAGCAGTATTTGTTAGTAGCCTGCCCACTTTATTATTGGGTCGGCCACTACTGTTTCAATTTTGCGTTGGAGGATGTCAGGTAAGTCAAGTCACCGGTGTGACATTCTGCAATGTGTGAACAAAACAAAGAACCTGCAACGAGAAGGAAAAAGGCCAAATCTCTCCATGGAGAACTTTTTAAGCATCTTTAGASTCTCAACCCTGAGAAACCAAACTTGGCTTTTGTACATTAACTTACCAATTACTGTTAAGGTAACTGTTGTCCAAGCTGTTCTTGYTGCAGCTAGGGAGCACAGGCTATTTTCTAAAAAGGTGTCTGAGTAAGATGATCAGAATTAAGAGTATGTGGCATTCAGTTCTACTCAGGCAGAAAATGTGGAGAAATGCTTCTCAAAACTGATTTCCTTTTCAACCGTTTACCTGTGCTTCCACTTTCTTACCACTTCCAGCTCTCTGTTCTTCAACKGTTTCTGTTCCATCACTCTTGCAGGTATCCCTACCTTAAGGATCTGTAGAAAATTGAAGAACTATGCCAATAAGTCTAACCATTGAAATATTTTACTAGTTATATTTCACTGGTTAACAATCCTTGTGCAGCAGGAGGGACATGAAAGAAAGAGAAACTACAAACTCAATAGGAAACAAATCAAGGTTTCCCGCACTTAAAATACACAATTCATTAATCTGCCGATAAAAAGAAGCATGGGAAGCCTCAGATTGTTTTGCTGTATGTTTTGCCTCATGTTCACACATTTAATAGTATTACATATGAAGTTATACAGGCACATGAGACTATGCTTTTCATGAAATCAAAACTCAATACAGACAAAACTTCCATAGAAAAGGAATAAATTAACATGAAAACACATTAAAGGTTACGTCTGAAACTTTCTATGTGTAAGAGACAAAAACCATAACCCAACCAGGAACCTTATCCAACTATACTATGTTGTTTGTCTAACACTACCTYAAAGCAACAGTGAAAATGCTACATGCCTTCCTCTAATCTCTGCCAGTTCCCAGTGTTGGATTTTTTTGGGCACCTTAACCTGTTTGTGCCCTAGTTTCAGAGAAAGGGGATTACTACTAGTAGTCTTTATAAAGTATACATATATGTGTATATATATATATATATGTACACATTTTTATGTATGCTTTATAAAGACTACCAGTAGTAATCCTCAAATATCAATATAAAATATTAAATATTATAGCAATTATATAAATAATATTTTTTAAAATTCCCATACATACATATATATATRTGTGTATGTGTGTGTATGTGTATRCTTTAGTCCACTTCTTCCTTAATCCAGGACTCCTATTTTAAGATCCAGGAACCTACTTAAATGTTTTGCTAATGTTTAGAATTTTCCCTATTTTTTTTAATAATATCAAAATTTCAGCAGGAATATTCACCACAAATAAACTTCTTTTTACACTGGAATTTGATCTTTTTTTTTTCACTCTTCTGTGCTGAAGCATCATTGTCAATTCCTTGAAATAACTCTGTGTTGCTTAAAACTTTAAATTACATACCGATGTACACAGTTACTCTTGCTGTCAGTTCACCGAGATACCATCTAAAGCAAGTATTGACTTTGATACTCCAGGCATTGATATTTMAGATCTTATTTTCTTTGAGAACACTACCGGTTAAATCCTACATTAGTTATTTTGCAGTCACACAGCATACTGTCTGCTGCAGCTATTACTGATAGTCTACAAGGTGCCATATCTATGCAAAATTGCTCCTCACGATGAACCATGAAAACCTTCATTTTGCAAAGTGCTGTATTTGTACCTGAGTGGACATTATGCTTCATTTGAAAGATTATGACATATATTTCAAATTGAAGGTTTGCTTCACATACATCAGCTATAGGAACAGTGGTAGAGCTATGACTCACAGAACGCTGTCTCTGAGCAGGGTCTCAAAAGCAGGACACATCTCTCTGCTCGTTAACGACTGTGACTTTTTTTGTTCTCCTGAAATGCCACAGATCTATTACAACCTTACCACATTCCTGATGTCTATACTGACAGGTATATCAGGTATTTAAAGGGGTTTCTGAAGACTTTCCAGAGTCTTCTCTGGAAAATGAAGATAACCACAAAATGAAAATTAAAAGCAGCAGTAGTTTCTTGCTGCTGCAATCTGTGACGTTAAAGACTTTGTTCACAAACACACTTCTTCCTGGATTCAACTTTAACAGTGAGTTGACATGTGTTTATATTACACTTTCAACTCAGTGATTAGTTTCCAGCTGTATTTAACAAAAGGAAATGTGCTAAGCTTAAGGCTCATGGTCTGAGAGACCCTGCTCATGTCGTGTAATCGTTATCTAGGGTTCCTAAGCTCTGTTCAGCAGAGGATAGAGGGCGGCTGAGGTGCATTAGCTTTGTTGGAGCCTGCTGTTGCTAGTCATGATCCAGAGCTATCAGTCACACGCCACTGCAAATGGAGARTAGCAGGCTCGGATTAACACTCTCTGTGTCCTTGTCAGGAGCACAGGTACTGTCATCTGAAAGCCCAAAGGCTTAGAGGTTTTCAGGTCACTGTAACTAAGAGCTGAGATACCAGACATTATTAGGCTTTTCTTACATGGGAGCCCTTAAAAAAAAAAAAAGAGAGAAAAAAGGAAATCAGAAAGTTATCCTGAAGGTACAAAAGGTGTAGGGCAGCTAGGGAGATCATGTGGATCAGGTCAGAGACACCAATGCAGAATGAAACCACGCAAGAACACCTATACACAGGTCAGTGAAGGTCACTCTAACATTCACCTTTCTCTTCAGATGCATTATTAGAAAACTGTCAAGCATCACTATCGTTTCTCGAAGCAGCACCTCAAGGTAGGGTCAAGGACTGTTCTAACATACTTCTAATATCTATAATCTGATTTTACAAACGTGAAATGTGACAGTAAAATTGCTGGTAACATTATTTCCAAGAAATACAAGTTAAAAAGTCACACCTTCAGTCTTCTGAAAGATAAAAGTACTAAAAAGGAGGCTAAAAAATGCAGAGAACAGATGAACTATAAACATAGTAAAAAATAATATTCAAAGCCTGAGAAGAACAGGTAGGAAAAGCAAACAGCACCAAACAAGTAAGTGGCAAAAATGAAACTCTAGGAATAGAAAAGTGAAGAAAGAATTCTGGAAGCAGCTCATATGGGACTCAAGAAATGTCAATGCATTTTTGACCTACAAAAAATCAAAGATGGGAAAGAGCCTGGAAAAGCAATACCAGCATGGGGCTGTCCAGCTCAAACTGACCAAAACCACAAATACCAACCCAGATGGTTTGAACACATTGGAGGAGAATCACAAAAGGAATSAAAAATGGCAGTCAACAGATGGTTTGCAGGTAGGGAGGGAATACAAGCAAAATGTCACGTAAATATGGACAATATGCACACCTATCTTTATTCTGTGGTCTTCATTTCAGCTACGGTCTATGTTTCAACTAAGCCAGATGGAAAGGAAAAGTTCTAGTACCAAGAGTCTGCACCAAATTCTTCTTAGGGCATCAATTGTTCTTTGTATAAGCAAAAAAAAAAAAAAAACATGTTCCACATAATTTCCATTCAGAGATGAATTAATCTTTGCCATGGGCAATACCATGGGCAATAGAATGACTCAGGCATTGAAAAGCATTGGTTTGAATTTGGCTTAAGACCTTTTTTTTACATGCTTGCCTATATTTCCTGAGTATTTTAGCACCCAGAACAAGACACAGTGACACTTAGCAGCAAAATAACACTGTCCTAATCATTTAGAGGATATTTGTTACTAACTGTGGTGGCACAACACTCTCAACCTAGAGGAATGTCTTCTGCAGGGCTGAATCCTCAAAATGCTTTGGACTAGTTTCCATTTTGTGACTCAGTTACAGTTTCCATACAGGCAACAAGCTAAACTAGAAAAAGTCTATTACATAGGAGATAGATGAGAAAGAGATGTGAGTTGCCACAGGCCCTGGAGAAAGAGCTTTTTTTACAAAAAATCCTGAGGGATCTAGATAGGGATCACGATGCTTCTGTGCTGTTAAAATCATCATGTGCAGCAGGGTATTTGTTGGAACAGCAGCAATCATTTATTTTTCAATTTGTACCTAAAAGGAATAAATACACTTTTAAAATGATGTATCTTACCCCCAAATGAACTCTTTTCCTCTCTTTGATAAACATCTAAAACAACTTTCAAGTAATTATTTTTCCTCAGTACCAAAGAGATTTAAGTTTTTTTTTTTTTTTTTTTTTTTTTTTTTTTAACTAAGCAGTAGCTAACGCTCCTAAACAAGGATTACATCCCAAACAAAATATTCAATATCCTGAGTGGATTCAACTTTCTGCTCCCATTTCAAATTAATCCTTCTGGGTACTCGCTGGCAGTGTAACAACAACAAAAGCTGTGATTTATTATAACACCGACATCCTTTACTGGTAGTACATTGCTAGGACTAGCAAATGTGAAGAGAAAGTAGATAACAAAAATAAAAGCTGTAGTTGCACAGGAAACCAGTGCCGCTAAACCATTAGGTAATACATTTCCTCCTTTATAGTCTCTGTTAAGCTCTTTTTCACTCGTCAGAATGTTTGCTGTATTTATTTTTATGAGATCTTCTGGCAATAAGAGAAAGCTGAAGTGTTGTAGTTTCTTGAAGTGGAAGAACACTTCGATAGGCGTTCTAGAAGAAGATCATTTTCACTCATACTTGCTGTTCTTGTATGCAGTAAGTGGGAGTCAATGTATGACATAAACATCCACATCTATCATAACCTAGGAACTGACTAAGTTGTGCAAGAATATTAAAAAAAAAAAAAAAAAAAAGCATTTCCCCTTAGTTGGTTCAAAGCACGAGGAAGATCTCCGGCAATGAGGCTGGTAAAGCAATAGTGCAAACAGGGTGTCCAGGGAAGGGGAATAAGGTGAAGTAGTAATGTACACAAGGCAGCTTCACACGGCATACACACTGCAGTCTCCCCTCTAGTCTGTCCCCAAATACTCTTCTCCTTACACCCCATAGTAACTCCTACACCAACAGCATTGTAGGCAATAGCCTCCTTCAGTTTGCAAGGTGTTATTGAGTGAGATTTACATCTCTTAAGTCATCTTGGGCTATGCACCAAGGATAAAGGATCTAAAGGATAATGGATAAAAGGTCTAAAGGGTAAATCATTCACCTTTCATGGCCCTAGCAAGCGGGGTCCTCTGACCATTACTGTACCTCTGCTCCTTCSTTCACCCTTGCTGGGTTTTCAAATATCACATCAATGGTTGCTCATCTGAATATATGCATTTCCTCCCAAATGAAGACAGCTGCACATAACCTCTTATAAGTCAACCATAAAAAAGTCAACCTAAAATTATTAGCTCAGAAAGCCTTCCCCACATCTTTCTCCATGACATACCTGAAATACCACAATCAAGTTTATCATTTGACTCAAGTTTTTGGAGTATCTTCAATTCTAGGGTAATTTAGAAGATTCTAGGGGCCAGTGTCCCAGTGCAGCTGACCACCAACACGACTCACCTCTTCAGTGGTGCTCTTGACACTGCACACCAAACAGCTTTACAAAACCACAGGGCTGTGGGTATCACACCTACCACATGCAGGACACATCACACAATGTGCCCTGCAAAAAACAACTGCAAGCTCCAGACCATTCTGAATATCCATCAGCTTTCAGTTCCTGATATAAACACTGACTTCAGTTCCTGAYATAAACACTGACTTCACYTAAACACTGTCACTGCTTAACTGCACAAATGCTTCTGCAGTGATAGGAAAGCAAAAGTCACTGTGACACTCATTTACATTCTGATAGGTAAAAAGATGTCTTTGTAACAAAATGATTTAGTACCTTCATATATCACTTCACTTATGCCATCTGAAAACTCCCTTATGGTTCACTCGCAGCATTCTGCACCAATTCTGCACTATTGAACAGCTCTCCAACAATGTCTCATTCTTTAATGCTGAACAGCTTCAATTTTAGGGGCACTGAACTTCATGGATTTTTATATGCATTAAGGTACATTGTTTGATTTTTTTGAAAACTATATATTCAGCTTGGTTTTATTTGCTAAATAGCATCCTTTAATCAGAATATATTTAATRTATTTATCAGAATATATTTAATCCTATACAGTCAAAATACTAATTCAGGATTCTCCCACAAACAAGGCTATAAAAACATAAAAAYAGATGAATGAGCAGTGCAGGACTGTTCTCTAAATCCTTGAATACATATAATGGAAATAACTTAATAGAGGAAAAGAAGTGTGAGACTAATTGTCCTATGTAATTGGATTGTTGAAATGAAAATTCATATAGTTCTTTACAATTGCCTATAACATTTAGCAATTGCAGTCTTGCATACCAATTAATTAATTCAGTGCCCATTTTACCAATAAGTAGAAACATCAGAATGCATACACAGAACAAAAGGATAATATATTCTGAATTGTACAGTGTAAACTAAAAATCAGGAAAAACTTGTTGTCAATACTAAGCCATYTGAATAATGAAGAAACCTAGAATCTACCAACCGTACTATTAATTATAAAAAGAAAATGCTGAATTCATCATTTCTTTTTATGAAACGAGCCCACAGGGAACATAACTTAGGAAAACACAGTATTGTCATTATGTAAGCTTTGAATCAGGACATTGAAATAGGATGGACATATATCACACAAATAAATCTGTCACAACTAGCCAATGAGACAGAAAATTATTTTACAAATTTCAGTTTCTAAACAAGCACAGATCAGGCAGGAGACATTGAACTGAATATTGATGCTGCAGACACACCATATAATGCAAAGGGTGCTCATTTTTCTTGCTATCTTGTTCCTTTTAATCAGAGACAGATAAGATTCAAATAAATTGTCAAAGGGACTCAAATATAACTGTCACATGGACAATGTCTCACCTTCTGGGGAGTGAAAAATGCATCACAAATAAATCTGTAGATGTACCCAGGCAAATAAAAGTAGAATTAGTAACAGTAGTAGCTAAGTTACTATATTGCCCTATAATCACAGCAACACTTCTGGAGCTAGAAGACTACTTAATTCTCTGTTTACTGTTAGTTTTGCTCCACCATTTTTCTAAATAATTTAATGTAGAGAAGGAGAAAGAGTCACACCAAAACATGATTACTTTTAGCTGTACTTACCCATTTCAATGCAAACTGGTGATTTGGAGATCAAAAAATTCTTTACCCTATTATCAGTGTTGAGATATTAGCTTTTAGATAGTCAGTTAACAGTCTTAATCTGCAAACTTAATCTTAAAAATCACACAAAAATACATTCATAAATCTTACGAGTATCCTAAGCTATATGATTTGGTTAAGTGACTGTTTACCTATTGTTTCAGGGAATAAACAATTACCCTTTACAAATACAAATTCAGCAAATAATTTCAAATAACAAAGCATTCTTTATTTTGACCTATAATTTTCAGTATTTCACATTTGTTTTGCAGTGCTGTAAGAATTAGGACCAAAACAAACAAACATACGAACAAAACAAAACAAACAAACAAAAAAATACAACTCAAACTTGATCCTACTAATATCCACAAAGTGAAATAACTTTATGAATACATTCTAGGCAAAAAGTCCTCTGACTACAGATATTGAGTTTGACAACTGATGACATAAAAGCCCAAACCAAATCTTTTCTGCTTCTTTGTAGTTTAGATTTCAGTTTTAAATCCTATTTCTTTACATCAATCAGAAGTTTGTTCCAGGGAACTAACAGTTCTTGTTCTGACCCTGCAAAGCACTTCTGATTTAGATAACACTAGTAGAGGATTCTCACCTCTGAAGTGGCTTTGTATTTGCTTTGTTTCTTGGAAGAAATATGGCTTTTACATAACCTCTCTGAGGTTGCACTGAACAAAACACTTGAATCACTTKCAGAGTGCTTCGATTCTGAGCTGCCTATTTGGCATGAATGACCTGAGAAACTGATTTAATAGTTTTGCTGTTTCTCGGGTTCATTGCTGCAACTCATTGCTTGCAAGACTCAAAATTACCTCTCCAAACTCCAGTTACATACAGTACAGTTTATCAGCTTCTCACTAGGCCCAATACTTCAGCCCTGTTCTTCTCTCTCTCCTGCTGAAGTTATGAATTTAGTCATGGTCATCTTGTAAGATTATCAGCGATGGAGGCAACAGATCTCCTTTATGGCTCTGTATGAATCACAGGAATCATACCTGCAAGAAGACACTGTAACTGAAGAATCTTGTATATCCCTAAGACCTAAGAGATCTTCTTCTAGAGCTCCATACACTGCAGAAACAAACTTGGAACACTGAGGTCAAAATTAATACCCCAACCCTACAGTGCCATGCAGCCCTACACAAGCAGTAATGAAGCAACAATTATACAATTGGTTTTTTATTTTGTTTTAGACTACTATGGAATCTTAGTRTTAATGCCTACTCCTGCAAAAAGACAGAATTCATCAGAGTGGTTCTTTCTCAGTTGTATTCATTACACCTAAAGTGAGTGCTTTAAAACCTTGGACTAATCTATTTTTATAAGAATGCTACAAGACTAACAGGAATACTTTATACATTTCTTAATTGTGGATTTTTTTTCTTTAAAAGGCAAAAAAGACAAAAATTTAATCAGTTTATTTACAAGTATTTTGCCTCCACGTTAAGGAATTGGGCCATTTTCTTCTTTTCTTCTACCTTGGGTATAAAGACTTACCTGTATTCATGAGTGACTGTCTTGGAAATTTCTCCTTGCTAAAACTGCTAGATTCAGGGCTACCACTACTTTTTAACAAAATATGTAAAACTTGCTACTCACTACAGCAAATGAAGTGTGTGAACCCACACTAGCACTTCACCTGATTTTACCTTCAACTCTTTGATCAATTCCCATTCCTTCTTAATGATACTAATAGGTTACACAAAGTCAGCAAGTTTAAAATTCTGTGAGTTTAGTTCCCAGTTGAAATCCAGTGAACTCACYTAAGCTGTACAACTTCTACAACACGTGATATCTGGCACATGAAGGGCACCTGAAAACACTTTCTGGTGAGGAGTGTTACTATACATTTTGGATTTGTTATTYTTCCTCGCTGAATCTACCCCTATTGCTCTTTATTTGCTGCAGCTGTAGCCTACAGAAGTATGACTAAAGGATGCGTAGATGCATCTCAATATTTAAGTATGAAAGCAAGGTTAACTGCTTTCTTCTCTTCCACTATGTGCAGTGAACTTCAAATTGACTTTCTACCTGTAAAAAAGGGCAACACAACCAGTTGTACTGCTATAATACGGTGTTTTTAAAACAACCTAATTTTTAAAACAACCTATACAGAATTATTTAAACCAAATTGAATCAAACCATGTGCAAAGAGCATATTCTAGAATCTTTGCAGTTTTGCTAATATAATTTAAATCAAACTAATATTTGCTAATATTATTTAAATCAAACAAATTCAAATATAATCTGCAGCAAAGGTTGAAAGAATTATGTTTATTATACCAAATAACAGTCCCAAACACTAGTCTCAGAATTAGATTAGGAGATGGTGGCTGCCAGACACGTGTAGCAATAACACTACAGATTATCTTTGCTAGGAAAACTTGGAACAGAAGCACTGGAACACCAGCCAGAAACACATGAAAAGGAAAAAGTTGGTATTTTAATCTGCAAACCTATCACCTTGGTTTATAATTTAGTCAGACGGGCCACACGGGTTTCTTCAGGTGCATTTAACGTGGGGTAAAGATATCTTCAGTTAGAATTCTCACAAACAAGTWCATCTGCTTGTTTGACTTTACAGAAAGGCCAATCAGAAGGATCATCTCAGAATCATCTAAATTCAGAGCGARAGGGGTAAAAAGCCAGTGACACTTATGAATATGGAAGATGTAATCTGATAATGTGATATGCTTTTTAAAGACATTTTATCAGTTGCTTTTTAAGCAAGACATTTGAGGCTCCCATAAGCACAAAAGATACACAGCACCAAAGGCTCATAAAATAAAAACACAGTGAGGCTAGATTTGTGTTAGCTTATGACTGTGGGAACCTAATTTTTTAATGTATGATCATTTTCACATGTTTTCATTTCTAATAAAGATGAGGCAGTTACACAGTATTTCAATGTAAAATGTCAATAAGCATCTAGCTTATAATTGACCAGCTTTAATGTGAGTTGACCTTGCAAATGATCCCAATACTAGCAAAAGAAAATCCCAAGAGCTAACTTCTGTTGGAGCTTATAGCTTTGGGTGGGACAAGAAGCACAAAATAATATTTATTTTAACCWCTAGTGATCTGCACAATCTTGACAGCACCCCTGCAAGTTAAAGCCAAAATGAAAAAGAAAAAATCACTCTTAAAAAAAACATTCAATRAAATGAAAAACATCAACACATGACTTATTACTGAACACCCTTATGGGACTAAGAAAGAAAACAATGGCACATTTCTGAGAATATCTAAACTTCAACAAGTATTTTTTTTTCTCATTTAATATCAAAAGAATATGCCTTTTTACAAGGAAAAAATATGTTTTTGGAATTCTAATATGAAAAGATRGCTTCCTATGGTATTTAGGAGCAAGACTCAAAGTCTCTGCATATGGGTAGCATGGTATTTTATATGGGTTCTAAGCAATTCTTTAAAGAACTATTTTTGTCAGCTCCATTCTAAAATGATGAACACCATTATTAAAAGGGGCAGTTAAGGACTAAGTCCATTTTCTTTGTTTCTTAAAAAAATCAATACCCACTTAAATTCCTATGCAGGCTGGGTTTATTGGCAATTCACTCATCTGGTCAGAATCGTAGCTACAGGGAAAACATGCTTCATGTCAATACTTAGACCCTCCTGGCAAGTAGAGAAGCCAACATATCAAAGTCTTATATAACTGTGTGTACCATCTGTCACTAAAAAACAGCACTGTTTACTAAAAAAGAACATTGCATATTTTCATAGAAGTGTTCCTGCAAAAATTGAAAGCCAAGTATTTAATGATAAGCATTCCAGATTATTTTCCAAGATTATTTTCAATACCTGCATCAGTTCCTTACTCTTAACTGTTTAATATCTCACCTGCATGACAGATTGAYTTTTTACTATATTTGAAGAAAATCTTGCATAAGGCATACTAGTACACAGTGAACAAGCACTGTGTTTCTTTCCATTCAACAAGACAACATAGCTAAAATTCCATGTCATTCCCTGTATAACTCTGTACATGGGATGCATCACTCCTCATACTGAATTTTAACAGGGCTGCTGACATTTTGTTTTGTTTTTCTGGAACAGTTTTCTTAAAGTCCAAGATAATGCTTTTAACTTCCAAAGACCTGTATTAAATTAAATATGCTCAAATGACTGTAGCACTTTTYCCTCTCTGTGATTAATTGTGGAACGATAACCATAGGAAGGACCTGCACATGACTCATCATTTGAGATTACCTTTTGACATTTGCTTCCATCAGTGCAAAGTAGCCACTTTTTTCTACTATAAGGGCATGCAAAGTAAATTTAAATATTACTCACTAAGAATATCCAGCACAGATAATGAATGAAGGCTACTGCAGGAGGGGGACAGCAGAGAAGATGAATCCCCATATGAGGACCAAGATGGTAACTCAGGCTTCTCGTCTTTGGGCCCATGTTCACTTCAGTTATTCTTCACATTTGCAATAGGAGTATTCAACGTCACCTAGCTCCAGTGAGAATATCTGTTCTACAATGCCAATTTAGGCAGACTAGCCTGGTAGTATCCACAAGCTGTTATATGAGGCACCACTCTTGTCCCATACATCCTATTGTTCCATTAATGTCTTAGCTGCTCTTTGAAGCTGCTACATACCAACAAACACACACGCAAAACGATTCTCAGAATTTAGGAGGCTCTGGTCTACTGCTTGACTACGAAATACGAAGCATACTATTTGCATAAAAGTAGGCACTGTCAATCATAGGACTTGAATAAATCCGAGTGCTCAAATCAATCAATGCTAAACTCTCACCTATTGGGGGCAAAAGCTGACCCAAATGTGTAGCATTAACATGTTTTAAGATAAAGCTTGGGGTTGAAAGGAAAACAAACAATTCACATGGTAATCTTGTAATGAAGATCAATTCTTGTGGTTTGTCATGATCACTGCACTTGGTCATAACTTCTGAGAAAGATAAACATTGGTCAAAGTAAAGAAAAAAAGAAAGGACTTCAAAGATATCACTTTCTAAAGATTGATTCTAAAAGATGTCACCCTTCTGCAAGATATTAGAAATTTAAAAGCATCACGCAACAGATATAAGCAATATGTGTCTTAGTCATGAAAGGTTCAGAAGAGGAGGCACAACAAAGAAAACAGTATTTTGTAATCAATACAGTTAATCAGTATAATGAAGGTGCCAATTGACACCTGCTATAATTGCTGTAAAGCTCTGTGTAGGCCTGAGTTGAATTTTCTGACCATTATAAAACATGTCTGAGCCCCACATGCTCATTTTATTTATACTGACTGCTGCAGTGTTTTCCATTAGAAATGCCCAAAGACAAAACTTGGATGAACTGTCTGGCTATGGTCATCTCCCTCATTAAAGGGAAAAATCCCTCTGCAGAGCAAAGGCGGGCATCTCCGCTGRAGAAGGCATGCTGCCAGGCAGGGTCTCCTAGCAACCTGCATCCCGGGGAAACCGTCCGGCCTCCAAATTCAGCCAGGCAGTTGGCTTCCAGGATGCTGACTGCTGCTCAGCTTCGCTTTTCGCACCATCAGCCCTTCGAAAGACGCACGGAGATGGTTCCCGGCAATCTGTGCAGCCATCTGCTCCTCGCAGGCCCTCGTGGCTGCAGGGTGACGAGCAATGCGCGCAGAGTCACATCCCAGCGGAGAAAGGGGCAGGGAAAAAGGAAAACCAAGCACACAAACCCTGGTTTATGTCCCCTTGCTCCCCCTCCTCACAGCAAGAGGGTAAGGCTGACAGAGATGGGGTGATTGATGTGTGTATAAAGCTTCCCCTCCCGATCGGGACAGCCACAGAGCTGCTCATTCCTGTAGCTGCTGCATGCCAAGCCCCACTCAGCATGAGCAGCACGTTACAAGGGAAGTGGGTATCGCTGCCATCATCAGCGATCCGTGTGTTTTCACACGGAATTGAAACATACTGCACACATACATGTACAGGGAACATGACCTCCAATATGCCACCTTTATACATGAACTGTGCCTGCTGTTTTTCAAGGCAGCTCTGCYTTCCTGAACAAACTAACTCTAGCAAAAACAAAAGCATCGGTATCCATGATGCCTTCTTACTTTCATATAAAAACCTATTAACCAAGTAAGGCAAATCAAATTTCTTTTGTGAAAATCGCATTAATTTTTGATTAAAAAGGCATTAAAAGGCATAGAGACCTAAAATAGTACTGGTATCAGACTTTTTATTTRAAATTCGCAGTGTTCATATCCTCATCTGTAAGCTGTACAAACAAAAAAAAGCTAGCCATAGCAAGTGCTTTTTAAAAAATACTCTATTTTTACAGACAACAATAACACAACACAGCACTATAACCTGGCAAGGTCTAATAGTGTAGCTACAAAATGGGATGAAAACAGGCTGAACATCAGTCTCCTGAAAACAGACTCGTGCTGTGTAGGTCTCCCATGGGAAGCAGGCCTTGGTGTGGCCCAGAGATGGACAGAGATGTGATGCGAGGAAGAGGAGGGTCACTCTGGTGCTCCCTTGGCCCCTGCACTCAGCTCATGCCACAGCACCGCACTACAGTGCTGCAGTGAGAGTGCACATGAYACTGGGGACTGGACCTGTGGGTTCCCTGGATATCCTGAAATAAGAACACTGGTGATACTCTGGTGATCACACTCTTCCCTCAGCATCAACAGATGCCACATCTTTCATTCCCGAACCGAAATGTTTATTCTGAAACATTATGGAAGAATTTGTTTTATCTCATTTTCAACTAGGTGTCTTTGGCAATTAATTTACAATGAGCACTTTGATTAGCTGGGTTGAAAAATGGTAGATCAAGAGGCAGCTCATCAGATCTGTAGGCCTCTCTGTGACAAAATTTATGGACCTATATGTGCTACAATAAAATAGTGTTTTGGTTTATAATACCCATTTCATAATTTAGCTCCCAAGGATGTCTCACTTGGTCTGAAATACAAGTATGCCGTATGTGAGGTCATCCCCTCCACCTCCAGATTAGTGACGGAATATGAAATTATCTGTGTTTTACTTTTTTTCCTTAATACATAATTGTGCATACAGAAATAACAGCAGCTGTAATGGAATCCAGTGATGGAACTTCAGATATAATTCACTTACAAAATAATACACAATGCAGCTCCCTCTTTATTTTACAATCATCAGAGAATTCAACGCAATAAAAAAGCTATACTTAACACTGTCATACACATAAACAAAGCTGCTCATACCACTTGATAGCAGATGTTCTTTCTGTACCTGTTTAACAGCGTTTTATGGATGGGGGAAAATAGACTTTTAAAATCTCCCATACAAGTATTCAAAATAAACAAAATTAAGAGATGCTGTAGTAGAGAAATAATGAACACATCGAACAATATCCTTAAAGCAAAAGGTGAAAAAAAAAGATAGTTACTAGTCCACAATATTTTTCAGAAGCTGGAGATTTTACTTTTTCCTTGAAACAAAACAGGTAAAACCTTTTTCCTCCTAAAGATAGTTGCAAAGAAATAAAACACAGTTCAAGGTTTTTTGTCCATGTATCAGCAGTGCAGAACATTCTCTTGCAATTCCATGTACTGAAATTATATGAAAGACTAATTTGGAACATTGAGTCTTAAAAAAATCAAAGTAAGTTAATTGTTGCTGTAAAGTACTGATACTATTCACTGGAAAACTTACTCTCACTGACTCTTACGAATAAATCTAGACACAGCTTTTAATTACATCGTTCTGTATCTCTATCATAAAGTAACTCCTGTAATCATGATCTTTTGTTACCATACTTGACTGGCACAAAGTAATCTCTTGGGGGGTGGGAGAATCATTAATCTTTAATTTTCCACAGACTGTTCTTAATGAGTTCTTTGTGCAATCAGTTAGTTAATTCCAAATTTACTGTTACAGCAGAGGATCATAAAGTCAGAAGAAAAGCCAGAGGTCCTTCTCATAGCTGTTAAATAATTATTTTTAGAGTGTTTTAAAATATGAAATCATCTCTTAAGAAGCCTTAAGTACTATAAAAAGTGATAAGAGCTGGAGATGATTTATTGCTTCCATTTGTTATAGATATGTGCATAACTAAACACAAGGTCAAGTACTCACAGATTTTCTTTTCTAAACAAGATAGGGAAACACTCGGATGTCAAGAGCTATTCACTGCTCTAGATCAGTCACTGATTTGTCGTTTTACACAGTACATTTCATTCTGGCAAGACACTTACAAGGATTATATTCACCAAGTGATTAAGAGAAATAAATGTGAAAAGTAATTCGGCTTTTAATTAGCAGACTGATAATCTTAACACAAGCTCTTTGCTTACACACATGGTCTGTTTATCTGGAAGGGAAGCAAGTACATCTGAATAGTTTACAGCAGATTTTAACTAGTACAGCTATAAGTACATGCACAATAATCACACCTCCCCTTTTATCCTTATGTCTCTGCACCATTCTTCTGCAAATAGACTCTCTCATGTCTACAACAGTCTTTAAATAAAAATTCCGATAGAGGGATTGTGCCTGGTGTTATGTCTGTATAGCTTAGCAGGAAAAATAATATGTGCAGGAGTACATTGAGTTAGGAAATGTAACACTGACAACAGAAATACTATGGGGAAAAGTATGTTAAAGTATTAAAATCGACAAGCTCAACTTTGTAATAAAACCAAGAATCGGGGTCCTTTCCCTTCTCCTTCCCACTCTCTCAAAAAATTAAAAGCTGAAACATTAGTAGCAACATCTACTTAACTTTTTCAGGAGCCTAAGGGTAACATTTATGTGCTAGCAACCTTCAACTCAGGCCTCACGCTGCTTTTTTACCTGTATTTTTAAGGATACTGAAATGTTTAAGGAAATCTTGCCTAGCAATGACCTATTTTCATCAGGAAAACTGTTCTTATTAAGGTTCACACTTGCTAAGTGTGTATAAATGGATTTGAATAACACTGTGCCTCAAATCCTGAAGGAGCTCTTCAGAATCTAGACCAGCCCCCACTGAAATCATTAGCAAAACAGCCCTTGAGTTAGGCTGAACAGCCTAAGTGTACATGTCACACAAGTGATATTTACAAGGGAGAGCTATCCTGCAAATTGGCTAGGTGTTTTGCCCCATTGCAATCCCTCAATTTCCTGTTGAATGAATGAGGATTTCATGTTCAGACAAATTTCCCAGTCCTCTCTCAGGCTATTTTCTTTCTATATGCTTTCCTCTTCTTGAAAACAGTACATATAAAAAATCTTTATATGTGGTTTCCAGAAATCAGCATTTATGACTATTCACAGAATCAGTCAACATTACAAAATTACAAAAGCAAATTTTGGGTGAAGTTAGGGTAAAATAATACTATGCTACAGAGCCTCCTTTAAGAAAACGAAAGAAACAGCTGTTAACTTCTATTTCGTGCTCCTCGGGTGATAAAGAGCATACCATCAAATGTAAAGTTTTCCTTGACTATATTGGGAAAACAGAAAGGCTATCTTTTTGATTACAATAGCTGGATATGTTATTTTGCATTTAGTAAAACCTCCTCCCTTGCAGTCCCACCATCACGCTGCTCTGTTCTGCAGCAGATGTCTCCAAACTCTATTTGAACTGACTGCTCTATACTCACAGAGCTTGTTGTAACCAGTTCGCTCAGATCACAGTAGCCATTTAAATGTCAGAACATCAAAACATTGAAAATATTAGACTTCTTATTCCTTTTTTTTTTTTTTTTTTAAATGCAGTTGGTCTTAAAAATGTGTTTTGCTCTTGCAGATATTAACAGGTTCTGGTATCCTATACAATAACTTTCAAATGTTTTGCTCAAAAGGAAAATACATTGCTGTCATCTGAAGACAATATACTCTGCAGTTCCACTAACACTCATACATGACAGTGAGCTCATTTTCAGGCTGACTAAACCTAATCATTAACGGAAAGAAGTAGGAACAAATACAGTAACTACACTCTGATATGATTTCAGTAAGCTTTTTATTACAACACCAACATTTAAGACTTTTTGGAGAATCTTGATTAACAGTAAATAACAACTAGGAAAATAAAAGTGACAGTAAAACAAAATGGTCTAAGCAAAGGTGTTAGGAAAATTGATCCCTTGCCCGTGTCTTGTTCCTTGGACAGGGATACTCCAAATCCCATATGATGAAATCAGGTAGAGAAACAATACGTTACAGCCATGCTCCCATTTATCCAAAGAATCTAACGCACATTTTTAAGATCCATTTTTGGGGTATAGTGTAAAATTTCCAAACAGATTAAGGTTGAATGACTGGAACATTTATACATAAAGCAGGAGCTGGAGAACTGAATCTTGGAAGCTTCCAAAAGAAACCTCACAATTTCTGGATTTCTTATTAGATCTGGACTTATAAAAGAAGTGGCACAATGAATGCATTGCAAAAATATCACCATGCCTTCACCGAGTGAGAGACTAAATCTTCTTACTGCACGGAAGGCATAAAGCACTGACCTCTTTAGGGAAGGCAGACAGATGAACATCAAGCTTCTTAATCCCAGTTCTTCTGAGGTATAAGCAAGGTGCTGAGCTGCTAAATTACGTAAAGGCTGTAAGATTCAGCTGGCTATCTRTATAAACAGAACTAAAGCCACTGGGAGATTTTAAAAGCCTGTAAAAGTTTGGGTGTTGCATTTTGAGCTAGGCAGAAGCTGAAGAGGGTTTTTAAGGATTTCAAATATGGAAATTCAGGGACAGATTTCATCTGAATCCTAGTCCAACAATTTAAATCTGCTTTCAGATGCAGCTATAAGGTCCACTATTACCATCTGTGCTACAGGAGACTATCTACCTGATTCATAAATCTCCAGTGAAGCTTGACTTTTGTGAGTGAAAATCATAGAATCATAGAATCATAGAATGCCGAAGGTTGGAAGGGACCTCAGAGGTCATCGAGTCCAACCCCCCTGCTCACACAGGGTCACCTAGAGCATAGGGCACAGGGCTGCATCCAAGCRGGTTTTAAAGATCTCCAAAGAAGGAGACTCCACAACCTCTCTGGGCAGCCTGTTCCAGTGCTTTGTCACCCTCACAGTGAAGAAATGCTTCCTTAAGTTCCTGTGGAACTTCCGATGCTTCAGTTTGAAGCCATTTCCTCTAGTCCTATTGCTGCCCACCACTGAAAAGAGGCCGCCCCCCTCCTCCTCACTGCCTCCCTTGAGGTATTTATACACRCTGATGAGGTCCCCCCTCAGCCTCCTCTTCTCCAGGCTGAACAGACCCAGCTCTCTCAGCCTTTGCTCACAGGGCAGATGTTCCAGGCCCCTGAYCATCCTSGTAGCCCTGCGCTGGACTCTCTCCAGCAGCTCCACATCCCTCTTGTCCTGGGGAGCCCAGAACTGGACGCAGTACTCCAGATGTGGCCTCACCAGGGCTGAGTAGAGGGGGATGATCACTTCCCTCGACCTGCTGGAGACGCTCTTCTTAATGCACCCCASGATCCCGTTGGCCTTCTTGGCCACCAGGGCACACTGCTGCCTCATGGTCAACTTGTCGTCCACCATGACACCCAGGTCCCTCTCTGCGGGGCTGCTCTCCAGCAGGTCCACTCCTAATCTGTACTGGTGTCCAGGGTTATTCCTCCCCAAGTGCAGGACCCTGCACTTGCCCCTGTTGAACCTCATGAGGTTTCTCGCCGCCCAGTCCTCCAGTCTGTCCAGGTCCCTCTGGATGGCAGCACAGCCCTCAGGGCTATCAGCTACTCCACCCAGGCTGGTATCATCGGCAAACTTGCTGAGGGAGCACTCCAGCCCTTCATCCAAAAATCACTGCATTTATTATGTCGAAAGAGACAAAGAAGTCATAAAAGAAAGGTCTGGCCAGCTTCCAAAGCAGAACTAAACTTGCATATGCCCTGTAACTGAAAATTGTGAAAACATGGAACTAACACTGACAGGCAGCACCTTCACAAAATCAGAGCCCAATCATGTACAGATTGCCATAACCTCTCAGATTCACAAAGCAGTACAGCTGTGCTGGGTTGTGAACTTGCTTACTAGTTAGAGATGTGCCTTTTCTGATGAACCTCAAATAAAAAAATTCACAAACAGAAAGTTTCATTCCTAGTTTTGATTACTGTCACTGCCTGAACACAAAGATCTTCAGTCACAGGAAAATAACACTGGCCCACAGAAGTACTTACAGGCAACAGACAGGGAACTGTGGCTGCCAGCCCAGCTTGAAGGAGTAAAAGTTCCAAGATTCAACCCCCCAAAAAACAATGACTTACTGTCCAAGACCAGTGCAGATTTCATCCACAGAGACCATGAAAAAATTGGAGAGGAAAGCAGCTTGCAGACCGAGAGGCACATTTTCTGTTCTCATTCTTTAGTGCCACAACATAACGCCTTTTCAGAACCCTTGCATATATCTATCATTTCAGGTCATACTGGATTTCATTACTAATGGCTATGTAACAATCTGTGCATTTTACTCTAACTGTGCAGTTTCTCTGGAACATGAAATTTTAGTAAAACTTGATGTAGACGAGGTGCTCGTTGTAAATGGTTCATAAGCACACATTTTAAGATCAGAAAAAGAGTCACGAGCACTAAGCAGCTAATCCTTACAATGACAAAACCTACATTTCAAGAAGTTTCACTGCCATGATACAGTACCATTAAGAATGAAATCAATCTGAAGTGAATGTATTTTATAATAAGCAGACAAATACCATACTTACTGATAATTGAGTGAGAATTTCATTTCAGGTAAGCAAAGATAAGCATAATTAGAATGAATCATTAAGAACACATGACTGCAGATCTATTACAAGCTTAGCTAACAGCTGTCAGCCGCTTAATTTAGCAGTTAACAAGAAAACCTGAGAATCTGCAGGAGACAATGATCTATTGTGATTTTTGACCTGTTACTAAATTTATACCACTTTCACTCAACTACTGCAGGCAGCCTAGCAACAACCTCTATTTTCCTTTATGTATCAATTAATTTTATTTATGTTTATATTTTCATTGATAAAAATTTGGAAGAGTTTAGAGGTGTCAGAAGTGCATGTTGTCTTAGCAAAAATTTAAATGTTACATGACATGTGACGGATGCTCTGGTGAAATTTTAAAAAARGGAGCCCCTTTATCTTTTTTTCCTRCCTTCCTTTATAATATAAGACAATGGAACAGCTATCGCATGAGATTTCTTATTCCAGAGCACAGAGATCTGTTCAGTAGTAT
Organism: Nothoprocta perdicaria; assembly: GCF_003342845.1. Classification (NCBI taxonomy): domain Eukaryota; kingdom Metazoa; phylum Chordata; class Aves; order Tinamiformes; family Tinamidae; genus Nothoprocta; species Nothoprocta perdicaria. The sequence goes on along the minus strand of NW_020454139.1, from coordinate 1,389,408 downwards.
CTACAATATTCTAAGTTTGCTCCTCTATTTTCTTAGCTCAAAACAAACTTTTAGTGAAGTCTTTAAGGGTTACAGAGTCTGCACATCAGAGAAGCCTAAGGAAGATAGTATCAAAAGAAGATTGTAAGGTAAAATGGATCAGTTAACTTCACTAATGCAATAAAAATATGTACTGTTGGACTTTTAAATTTATGACCTTTTAACGTTGATTTCTATTTGAACAAAAAGTTTATGGAGAAGGGTGTTTCTCCATACAATCTCTTTTCAAATCATCTAATTTTTTAGAAATTCTGTGCACAAAAAAAGAAAGCCTCTTTTATAGTTTACAGGAGACATGGGTAAGTTTGGGCTGGCTAAACTTAACAATTACTTAACTAAYATATTGCTTACACTGATAGTTTCACTGCATGATCACATAACCTTATGCAGTAAATAATTAAATTCACATTTTGTATGATTATCTCTCAGTAGAAAGTAGTAACAAATTTTTTGGGGGGGCACAGTATAAAGTATGAAAATAACAGTAAAAGAAGGGAAACTGAGGAAAAGGCAGGCATTCATTTTGCTTTTGCATATACAAGTCCTGATCATCGTGTATAAATACCTCAAGGGAGGCAGTGAGGAGGAGGGGGGCGGCCTCTTTTCAGTGGTGATAGGACTAGAGGAAATGGCTTCAAACTGAAGCATTGGAAGTTCCACAGGAACTTAAGGAAGCATTTCTTCACTGTGAGGTGACAAAGCACTGGAACAGGCTGCTCAAAGAGGTTGTGGAGTCTCCTTCTTTGGAGATCTTTAAAACCTGCTTGGATGCAGCCCTGTGCCACGTGCTGTAGGTGACCCTGCGTGAGCAGGGGGGTTGGACTCGATGACCTCTGAGGTCCCTTCCAACCTTCGGCATTCTATGATTCTAAGTTAAGAGCAGGACATAAATAGAGTCTCTTTTATCCATTTTAAATATTAAATGAATACTTACTACCGGGGTTGACTTGTTATATAGAGTGTATAAACAGATATATGTATAAAATATGAGTACATTTCAAGCCACTAGAATTTAAGCAATTTGTATTCAAAAATAACACTACATATTTTAAAAACTATATATGTTCCAATAACGTGTTTCAAAGCAGTGGAATATATGTTCATGTATGTATAAAAATACTGAGGAGACATTTTATGACTTTCGCTGCTTAATTCAGAACTATCATGAAATAAAATGGGCTAGTGAGTCTTGTTTAGTCTCCATTTCCCGTTTACTCAAAAACATGTACTGTGTCAAGAATAAGGGCACAAATAATTACATAGTAGGCACAGAAAGATGAGCAAATGACATGCTATTTTAATAGCTATTATGTAGTGGAAAGCACAGCTGATAGTAACATTGCTTGCATGTTTGTATGCTCAGAAAGAAATCATCATTGAGAGAGTAAATACAGGTAAATTATTATATTACAAATTCAGCATTTTTATTTATTCATTTACTTTTCTTGTAAACTCTGTCTCCTGCCCCAGTTTTATATCAACAGCTTAGCTCAGTTATTTGCCAGGCAAAGCCCTTCAGAAGCCAATGATAACATTTCTTGTGTGAGAACCGTGCAAAGGCCTCAAGATTTACAAGATTTCAAATATTTTGTTTGCACTTTGGTCAAAGGACTGCCTTAAGAACCATCGTTAATGTACTGATCTTTCAATGCATTTTCTGCATGTCTCCTGCATTTAACAGAACTAGCAGACTTGACCAATGAAGCTAGTTTTATCGTCTGATAACTACATCTCCCATAGATCGTTCTTAATGCTTACAACTGAAAAGTCAAAGCACTCTTTAAGTCAAAGTTCTCTCCACCCTTTGCTAAATTCAAAATATGACCTAGAAATGGYGTTATGGTCCCCTTAAGAATTATCATTTAAAAGCCTGCTAGAGCTCAGCCTTCTCTAGAAGTCMGGCTATTTAGGTCATGTAACCCAGAGCGTAACAGACCATCCCACTTTTTGCATCTTTGTAATCCATGTTGACAGCTCAACCCATAAAGGGGGCGTGTCACGAGGAATACACTTCCCATGCACAGGATAACGCTTCTTAGTCATAATTTTCTGGATTTAAGATAGAAGTCAGAATAAACAGATGATAATTTTTGTGAAAGTGAAATTAACTTGAAAATGTAATTATTATTAAGAATTAAAAGGAACAAAAAATGAATTATCCTAAAAACATTTTAACTCAGTCTATTTACTCTCTTGTTCAGCTCTGCTAAAGGCGTGATGACTGAGGATCAATCTTGTATGATTCAACTTATGCTGCAAGTACAACAGGAAAACTCTGAAACATCTCAGATAGAAATGTTTGAACTAGACAACATACACATACCAAACTCCATGGCTGCTCTGTAGTCTAGAACATTACAGTAAGAGAGCCCTGGCACAGGCTGCCCAGGGAGGCTGTGGACTCTCCTTCTCTGGAGATCTTCCCAACCCGCCTGGATGCCGCCCTGTGCCCCSTGCTCTGGGTGTCCCTGCTGGAGCAGGGGGGTTGGACTAGATGAKCTCTAGAGGTCCCTTCCAACCTCAACCAGTCTGTGATTCTGTGTAATRAAGTAAAATTGCCATCTATGTTGCTGCAGTAGAAACCAGAGGAATCGTGTGTTAAGTGACGACCCCATAAAGGTCAAACTCTCCTCAGCTTATGGCTTTTAACTGTGGTCAAAAGTACTCTCCAGGTCAAAGACAATGGAAAGGAAAATGCCCTCTTAGGCTCATCAGTTGTATGCCAGTTCTAAATTAAGTCAGAGAAYAGAAAATCAAGGAAGTTTTTGTTCATAAGTGATGGCTAACTAACACAGAATTGACAAAATCCATACAGGTTCTGAGGTTCTCTTATGAAGCAAAATCTTAAAATGATGTCTACAAAGCAGACTGAGAAGTAGAAATAATTATAAATACTTTCAAGAAATTAACATGTAAAGGCTTTGGAAGAGAAAACAAATGATTTGGTATATTTGCAAATAAACTGTAGTACTTAGAAATGGTTTTAATTTACATATAACTGTTTTAGAAGTGGGGGTATGTTTTAAATATCAATACTGCASATTTCTCAGATGCATTAAAAAACAATCAATTTTAATATTTTTTTAAGTCTAAGATTTATGTAAAATTACTTTTATATTATTTAATTATTTATATATTTATTTATATTATTATTATTTATAATAATTGATATTTATTATTATGCAAATATAGTATGGTTAAATTTACTAATATTACTATTAATAGTAATAGTAATATTATATATTAAAATTCTGGTGTTTTCCAGAATCCTTTTTTATGCTTATAACTAATTCATAGACAGCCTTCAGAGTGTGTACTACTGGTGGCAACTTGCAATGTTGACGCCAACACAGAGAAACAGGGATGTAGGGTTTAAGAAGTCACTTCTACAGGGATATTGCTAACTGTACCCACCAAGATTTCCATTTCTTTTTGTTTCCRGAAATGAACACAAATCATCCTCACATATATAATTTTTTGATAGTTCAAAAATAATCACCATTATTTTGGCTGATTTCCGACATCTTCAACAATAGCTATGCATGTTTATTTCCTTAAAAAAATGTGACCAAGAATCTATAAAGATCAGATTTTAAGGACAATGTCTGAAAATAGTGACATAATCTTATGACAAAACTGGAATGCAGTTGAATCAACCTTARATATTTGGCCCAGAGCATCAGACTGCAAATGAATTTATCCAGTACTCTTGGGCATGTATCAGAGTTTTACAATGTCCTATTCATTGAAATGGATAATCTCCAGGAAGCTTCTGCCGAACACATGCTTATTCCAGAAGCTGCAGCAGTTAAGTAACAGGCTAAGACAGCTGGGTTCAATTTAGGTTGCAGATTATTCACTCAAAAAGATAACCACTGCTAGCCTGGTGCACGGCTACTATTACTAAATTCAACTGCCACATTTAGGTTCAGCTCTGGGAGAGCAAGGAAATATTTCTAAAAGTCTTCTAAAAAAAAAAAAAAAAAAGCCAAAATAAATAAATAAAAAACACAGACAACACAGCACACAGCTCAATTCTAAATAGTATCAAGTCTCTCAAAATTAACTACTTTCATTAACACAGCAGGTCAGTATAAATTAAAAAGGTTATTCACAGTAACATTTTTTTGAGAATGCTTTGTGAGCAATCCTCTCCTATAATTTTACTATGTAATTAATTTTCTTTGTTTCTTTTTTTCCTGTGACTTTGGAGACAGAGAAATGTTACAGATAAGAGGAATTTTTTTCTTCTTGTAATACTTATAAATATAGGTCTTATAGGAAATAACATACTGGTGCATCTKAACAGACTGGTGCATCATCTGAACTTATGCATATTTTATTCCRTAAATCTACACATTTGTAACTAGACCTTGTCAAAATTCTTGGTTGTATATGAGCTGGCATAAGCAAGGACCCTAATGGTTTCTGCACATTTTCCTTATAATATTAAAAAAAAAAATCGAAGGATTTGTTTCTAATGAATTCAATTCTATCTGTTGAAATCTATCTAGTTTTCAGGTTTTTTTTTTTTTCAGTTTTTCAATTACTCATTTGTGAACATTCTAAAATCAGAAAATGATCAAAAGTTATTCATTTTCTAAGAAGAAATTAAAATGTTACTGGAAAAGAAGAGGGTTTTTTATTATTTTTAAAGAGGAGTTGACATATTCATGGTGATATAAACAAGCAATTTAAGTCACACTAGGACAGCATAGAAGCAAGTCCTCAAGGAGAGGTAAGTCTCACCTGTCTTTAATACTGCATTTACATAATGCACTTCAGAATTCGGCTCATCCAGAGCTGCACAGTCTATACAAGTTTGGGAATACGTGGGGAAAATGATGGGAGAAAAAAGTCTATGAATATGACAGCTTTTGAGATTTTTTTTTTATCATCTTTACATAGTTGCAGAAGGGACACAGATCTGTCCTTGCTTATAAAAACAATGGAAATAACCCTAAGGGAAGTAAAGTTTGCCCTCTGTGACTCCCAGTAAAGGCACTGTTCTAGTCCTGTGCTCTCGGGCTCAGTGTGTTTACACCAGAAATATGATCTGCCTCTGAAGCACCACGTTAGGGCAGGAGCTCAGGTGAGTAGAAGGAGCACACACTGCAATGGAACATTGTCAAGCCAAGGTAAATTTAATCTTAAATAGTAAATTCCTTGTTTTGTACTGTCAGTGCAGGAGTATATCATCATAATGTGCAGTGTGTAAGAAAGGTATATACTTTTGAAAAACTGCTCTTTTTAGGTCAACCTATATAAGCCAGTATACACCAATATCAAGTCTGAGGCGAAAAGGAAAAAAAGAAAAAAAAAAAAAAAGAGAAGAAAAAATAGGCTTCATATATAAACTTCTAACAGGAAAAAGCCATTTAAACATAACAGAAGTAACAAAGAAAGCCCTCACCAAGCACTTTTCAATCCTCTATTTCTCCCTTTTTTTAATGAAGGGCAAGTTTTGTGAGCAGTATTAGAAAATTTTAAACAGAAATAATGCCGCTGCCTAGAAAAGAGAGTAAATAAAGAAAATGAGACACATGAAGTGGAAAGGGACACMAAGTTCAAAATGTTAGTGATACAGGTATTTATCAGTTCATTATTATTATTAAAAGGACTTTGAGAAATCAAAAAAAAAGAGTACCTATAAGCTCAAGGAAGATAAAACCATTTTTAAAAATGTATTTTATTTTATATTTTAATAAATACCTTCAAGTCCAATGCTTAACAACTCAAAAGTGTGTCCATCACTGGACTTGGTCAGCTTTGAGTAACAACTAAGGTTTTAAATACTTTTAACTTTAGGAGACATTAATAATATTTGAACAAACAGTCCCAGGGAAAACCCAGGTATCACTATGGAAAGGTGAAGCACAGAAAATGGCCAAAGATTGGCAAATTTTCACAGTATCTCGCCAGCAAACAAGTTGAAGACAGTGGACAAATTTCAATGTGTGCAGCAGCACAAACTATAAATAAATAAATAAATAAATAAATAGCAGATTTCATTCAGACAGTTGATCCCAGATGCTGTAATCATGATGTTACATAAGGGCTCTAATACTCTTTAATCAAGGGCAGAAGGCCAAGCTGGGGTGAGGGGTAGACTGAGGTGGGGACCCGACCGCTCCTGTCATTTCCACTCTAATGGCAGCTCTTCCAGAATACAGGAACTTGGACCTCTTCAAATAAATAAATAAACAAACAAACAGACTTTTTCCTCTGTCATTTCCCCACAAATTTGTTTATATTTGAAGTAACTACCCGCAGAATTATGATAGCTATTTTCAAGGGCATAGACAGACTGATTCAGGAGTGATCCACTTTTTTTTTTTTTTTTACATTTTTAATTTCAAGATGTAGTTTTTGATTTCATTCATTCTAGTCATTTTGTCCTAATTTATTTATAGCCAAAAGCACAACGAGATATATTGCAAAGATGTCTCTTCCCTTTGATGAACTCTTGCAGGAGCATCCAAGTTCCTGTATTTGTAGCAATAGTGAGAAACTGAAGGAGTAAGAAACTGCAACCATCTTCTGTACCCCAAAAATGACATATCTAAACAAGGAAGTGGCTGAAAAAAAAAMCATATTCTTTTGCACAAGCATGAAGTGGAAAATAATACTGAATAAATACATTTACATTAGTAATGTTATCATCCCTTTTGGGCAGTCTCACTTCATATTAGTATGCAAAATGCTACTTTCATTTTCATCAGAATAGATAACACTATTAGGACACTTTTTTTTTTTTAATGTAATTAAAAGTCAGTTTGATGTTTTTTCTCTCTAAGCTATTTGCAGGCCATAGTAAATATTCAGCTCCCCCCACCCAATCTGTGCCTATTTTGCTGGGTTTTACAATTACAGCAGAAGCCATGCAATGAGATCACTGGGGAAGCTGGTAATGAAATACAAATTCCTTCATTTCTATCCATCACACAATCAGTCTAACCAAGACTGATCTCACTGTCACTGAAGTCAACTGCAAATTTCCCACTGCCTACAATTACAGCAGGAACCCAGCCCTGGATGACAGTGACAAAGTCATTTCCATTTCCCAGCTACTGTCACATGCAATAAATCAATTGATCCCATATTATTTCATTCCATGTGCAGACTGAAATGACAACTCACATGCTGCTGACATGCTGGACACAGAGGTTAGGGACTGAGGACTCAAAGTCATTCACAATTACAGCCTAGATAAAAGTCTGCATTATCCTAAAATACCATATGTGGTTGTGTTGAGTCAAGTAAATACCTTCTTAGGGGGCAACTACCAAAACGTGTACCGATTCCATGTGTGGGGTGTGTGAATATTGGAAGTGAACACTCGACACAGTGAGAAATCCTCACTGGTGCCTCTCACTTCAAGCCATCAGTAGTCTAAGTCTTTGCAGCACTTCTGCAGCAAAAAAAMCCCAGTTGGTTGGTAATATTTTATAAGCCCTAAAGATACATTATCTCTATTGGAGAGGATTTAGCAGCATCTAGAAAGACAGCGGCACTGCTGTCACTGAGAACACACAATTTGCACTCTTCCAGTAAAGAAATCCTGGGATATTCCTCCAATACATCACTACTCCTAGCTAATGCATCAGGTAGCTGCCACAATTTGCATCAGGAAGCCAGGGACAGAACAGGTTTTGTAAACTAATTCCCGTTAAACTACTGGTAACTGTCTGCTTTGTCAGCTGACAGACTGTACATAAAATACAGGCACTCAGAACAGCCTTTTGCATTTGACTTCAGAGTTTCAAATCCCTTCTAGTGAAAGATGATTCAAAAAAAAAAAAAAAAAAAAAGCAGTATTACTACATTGCTGCTGTTGTGAGAAACTGTCAGGCCTTTACAGTGCTATTGTAGGTATTCTTGACAATTTCTTCCTCTCCCAGTGTGTGCATTCCAGACAAGGCAAAAATAAAGGATAAAATGCACACATTTATACTTCAACTTTTTTTTTCCTTTTAGTATGCCAAGAGATATAACCACAAACACTTTGCCAATGCCTTGGATTTCCCCACTGAAATGAGTATTCGTTATCTTTGTGAATAACAGGTCACTGAATCATACATAGTCAATCTSATAAGACAACTGATGGTGTTACTTTAAAAAGTCAGCAGATTGACTTCACTGTTGACAGACAGGTTAATATACAGTGAATTCCTAGGTCTCATTCACTGACGTGAATTCTGCTGAAAAAGACTATTTTCCTACTACCTTGACAATACAAGTTAGCTGAGTCAGTCTGTTTTGTTTTATAACATTTCTYCTGTATACTTGTTTTGTGAGAAATTTGTATGATTCTACCAAAAATGAGCTATGTAGGATATACTATAAAAACTTTATAACTGAACAATAAAAGCCAAGTTGATAAAAAATATTTTAGTTATATTAGATTTTGTTGGATTTCAAAAAAATTGGCAAGATTAATCCTATTACATAATGCAACCATGACTAGCTTCAGCAAGATCACTGCATTCTTAGAGAAAAGCAAACGTTATATTGCTGTTTCCATAAACACATAAAATTTTCCATATGCATTAGAGACACTAAGATTAGAGATGCATTAGATACCTTCATACACCATGGAACTGGACATACAAATAGARGCAAAGCTGTGTTCTACCAGCTTACTGCAACACAACTATGCCAAGCTGTCCTTCTCAACAAGTTAGAACATCTTCTGTTCTCCTAACTTTTCCTCAGAGGACTTTCATTTCCGGAGAGGCCACACAGGAGCCGTATGCTCTGGGACACCACCACATAGGGCAGTCAGTGCTGGAAGCCACAGATTTGACTGAAAGTGCTCCCAGCAAAGGTAGGAGATTCATCGTTTCAATGTCACTGATCTCTGCAAAACAAGCAGAGAGTAATGAACATTGGTAGGCTTCATTTTCAAGCCTAAGAATGTGATTTTGTTCATCACATTGGCACCATTAACRTGCTAAAGTACTTTTCTTTTCACTCCATCTTCTTACTGTGAATCTTGAACTACCACAGCAGTAACAACAGCAGTAACAATTGCCACAGCAGTAACAACAAACCCCCTCTATAACAAGTTCCTGTTTATTTCCAATGCATCAAAATCTCTCTTGCTAGTCCTAAATGAAAACTTTGAGCCTAAACAAAAAATTTACAAGTACAACTGATTTTTCTGCAGGAATCACAACGTATGTCTTCCTCTCAAGATGTCTGATGCCCAGGTCCTGCCTTTTGTAGGCACTTGGGATCTCAGTTGATCTCTAAGGCACAGGTAGCCACTGTCCTCCTGGGCCTGCCCCCTAAATCAGACATAATTCACTAGTGCTTCAGGCTTTTAGCAATATGAGTATTTGCCATGGTCATACACAAAGTCTTCCCATACCAGCACGTTGATCCTAGTTTAGATGAACCCTTCCCCGTGCTACAGAAACMAATCTGCGTGTTAGACATGTAGGCTCATTTTGTAGAACTTACCTGGAGTTTGCTTCCTCTACCCGGTGCAAATGTTTTCAATCCTGCTGTGTTTCTGGCTTTTATTACAAAACTATTCAAGTGGTGCCACAATTACACCTAGCACAGACAACTGATTTCTGTAGTTTATATGCAGGGAATCAATGAAGGGAGCCCTGAAGGAGAAGGAAGATTTAAATAATATTTTATAGGGCACTTGAGAATTTTCTTGATGATCTTAATGATAGATCAAAGAAATTTTCAGCTCTGCTGGTATAAGAATAAATCATGAAAAATATATTACACAATGGAGAGGGTGTATGGTATCTACTTAACAACTCCACATACGCTTCATTCTCTCTTCTTTCCCCAACTCTCCCCTCTCAAATCCTTCAAGGATTATTCCTMTCCCAGAGACAAGAAAGGAAAGAAATAACCATGCACCATCAAAATTAACAAAGGTTAATTTTTACACAGAGCAGGGGAAATCTTAGATTTCATTGTTTTAAAGACTTGCAGTTYGGTATTTTCTTAAAAGCTCCAGGTCCTGGAAGCAAAAGACTATCTGAAAACCTGTAAATCACAGGCTCTGAAAGTAAGCATTTGAGAAGTAAGCAATTGTTTGAATGGTTTGGAAACATAAGCCAAATCATAAGCAGTGTAAGAAGTCCAAAAGTAATTAAAAAATGATGATTTTAACCCAATCTTATAGTATTATTCTGGTCTACCTCATGACTTTTAAGTGTTTAAATCTGACTATGCTATGTGCCAAAAATTGCACTGTTTTCTCAGTGAATAATTGTAATTTACCATTTGCATATGTGATGTAAGAAATTACCACTTCAGAAGCCATTTTAACCCTTTAGTCTGTAACAAGATAATGCCCTGCTAAGGTTGGCTCAAAAAACGTTTGCTTAAAAAGCTTGATAATGGTTGGTTTTTGTTTTTCTTTCCTCTTGGTTTCCACATTTTGTCCTTTGTGTGTTTCTGCAGCACACACACATAATGTGTTTTTCCACGTAAATCATTAATATACTACATCACATCTTAGATGCTGATCAGATAGTACTTTGTCTTTCTCCCCACATCCACCACTTTATTCTAAGGTCTGCCCAAAGAGGCACTCCATATTCCTATAGCAGAGATGTGCATATCTAAACATCTCCTATGCTGCCACTTAAAAAAATTGGGCACATACACAAAAGCACACATCTCTCTGAATATAATGTGCTCATCCCCATGGCTGGGAGTTCTTCATATATAATCTCACACAGAGCTGTGAGCAGGGGATATATTGCAGTAATTTCACTGCTCGTTCCACAAGGACAAGTAAAACAGAGGAACTTGAAATGAAAGAGGCTTGCAGGTCCACAGGGAGGCTCTAATTGGATTCCAGAATTTTAAATCTGTCTCTAAGTGCAGAGAAGCAAAGTGTGAGTCATGGGCATCTCCACAGGGCATGCTGGGGTGAAATTAGCTATGAAGATGAGCAGTACATGGACAGAAGAACTAGTATAGAAACAACCACATTCTTGGCACACACACACACAAAAAAAGCAGCACACATTACCCCCCCACACACACAGAGGCTAAGGTCACGTGCTTGTAAGGCTCCTAAGAGCATCATAGCTTCTGAGACTCAAAGCAGGGGAGCAATAGTACGGTAATTGCCACATACACTAAAAGTAGCAAACTGCCCAGCATCTGAAAATAGGTAAGGGTCTCCCTAGCACAGCTGCTTTGAATGATTGACATCATACAAACCACCCAACCACAAGACCATGAACAACTGGATTTGCTGTGCACTGAAGAGATGTTGAGGCAGTTGGGTCAGACCACTTTGCATGCTCATGGTGGCACAGACCAAGAGACATGAGAGTGTGAATACACTGGGTACCACTGGGATGTATGTGTCCATAAGGTTATTTGCAGCATCATTTATAGCAGTCTGAGGGCAAATCAAGCTTTGTCCTTAGCAAGAAATACACCATGATGAAAATCTGCTCTGTGCACACCACTTGAACACTCCACCTCTAAACACAGCATAGATTTTTGGACATAGAGTATTCACCTGCCTGATCAAATCCAGATTGCTTTAAATGTGCTCAAGTATGCCAGCAAGTCTTTGGTCCAGAAAACTGCAGGAGTTCAAAAAATGGAATGCAGCTCTTACAAAGGCTAGTTACACAGGCCCAGATGAGCATCCTTTCTGCTGCACGGAAGTAAAATGAATACAGCACAGAGCTGGYGTTTGACTAAAAAAAGATTACAGCAAAATACAAACAAACAAACAAAAAAAAACCCTTTCCAATTTACATGGATGCACTCCATAACTGAAAGGACCTGATGATATCCACTGCAGACCTAATAACTCTTTAGAATCAGGCAGACATACAATAAGAGATTTACAGTAAGACAGTAATTCCTGAAGCTATTTCTATGCATTGTATTACCTTCCTTTTACAGGGATACAAATGTCCTACAGCATAAAGAAAATACATTAGAGCACAGTTAATGGTTTCTTCAACCCATTTATCAATACGTTCACACGTCAACACATGCTGAACTCTGGAAGTCAGTATTGCCAACAATAAATACAGGTTAAACCAACCACAATATATCTAATTGTTCTAGGAAAAGTATTAACTATGAGTATATCTTACTGGCATGCCTGTACTATCCTATTGTCATGCCCTGGAGCAAGCAGGAAAGACACACCATTAAAGCTTAATCAATCTCTTTAAAGACCACAGAAGTGAAAGGACCAACAGCAGCAGCATGACTCTAACATTATTCAGGAAAATGTGCAGGGAAGCGTTAATCCTTTTGGTGCGGGATAATGCATTGTACTTTTTAATTTTTTAACTTCTTCTGAAGAGTTGAACACTGATAAGAGTATTAAAAAAGACAGGAGAAAAAATAACTATATTTTTTCCTACCAAATTTACCCTTTTATGTTCTCATAACTCTTTGCAGAGGGCCTGCATTAGAGGATTTTCTGACACTCGTAATCATTTCATCTTCTTCAAAATTCTGTAAAACAAATTCATTATTAGAAAACGCTGCCAGAAAAATACATAGTCAAAACAGACAGCACTAAGTCTGTTCAGCCCTCTCACCAGTGGGCTTTTCCAATCTTTCACAATTAACAGCTTCAGTACAGAGATACGGAACAGAAACTAAGGGACAGATACAGCTTCACCTAATGCATCAGCATTTGATACATTTGATTCACTATGTCCAGGACAGAAATAGAAGAAATATGCTAAAACTTCCTCCTAGTTTCACTTCCCTAAGTGATCAAAGTCCGTTTGATGGTGGAAGTCAAGACAGGTTCTAAAGGCCACACTAAGAATGGTTTCTGCCTTCTACTCCAGAAAATAAAAATCTGTCTAGTAAATTAAAGAAGGCCACAAACAAAAGGGAGAGTATCCGAGTGAAAAACTCTGAGATGAAATGAGAAGTAAAACAATCTATTTAAACAGAGAATTATTTGCAGAATATGTGTTAGAAGAAATATAAATTCTTTCATGGACTAGAGCCTTCCTTAGGAGAAGCAGTGTGTATCACAATTCATCGGTCTTCTGTGGCATCACTGGCAGAGTGCAAGCAAGCTGCCTCAGTTTTCAAGAGATGGTAAGATGGTTGTCAATGCAGAAAAGTTCATATCTCCAAGTAATTTCTCTCCATCTAAACTCTCATTCCTATGAAACAATTAAATATGAGGACTTACAGACAGAGGTGTACAACATCTCTTTCTCTTGCTGTACACAGCTGATTATTTGCAGTGTAAATAAAGTACAAAAAGCAAGTTTAAGCTAAAACAGGCACCATACTCTTGGCACACAGGGGCAGTAATCTTCTGGCAGTCCTTTTTCTCTTTGGAGGGATGTAGTATTCAGAAACCTATGGAGGGACTTTCTGAACCTATTCCTGCCTCTACACAGAAACTTGGCTATCCAGCATAAATAAAAATCTACTAGCCCTGAGTACTACCCCAAAGGCTAAACTTGCCTGACATTCTGTGGAGAAATAAAAGGGTTATTTTTGGCTGAAATACACTTCTTTTTTAATACACCATATTTCTAGTCACTGACAAGTATGACAATAGCTGGGCTCACTAGGATTGTACACTCCAGCAAAYCAAGAACTACACAGCACCTCCCTGCAGCAAGACTAGCTTTATAGTTGCTTCCTTGCAGCAAGATTAACTTTATAGCACAACCTCACTCCACTCTATTTGGAGGGTAAATGTTCCAGTTGCACGAGATCCATGGGTCACATCAAAGAAATACACCAGAGCAATAAAAGTCTATGTAGATGCGCATTTGCCCTCCATGTGCACATTTACAATAGCGCTCCTTTTGGCATACCCAGAGATAGAGAATTCACAGACGGTCTTCTCAGTTGGTCTTGCAGCAATGTTTTCAATGCCAGATCTCCGGCATATTAAAAAGGCAAGAGCAATGCAAGACTGGGAGGATGATTCTGGCATGGATCATGGCACAGTTAGCACTGCCCCGGAGCTCCTGTGATATTATGAATAGCTGTTACCTTGCCTTGCCCTGGTACACACAGAAAAGAAGTGATTCAGGAGCCAGGTTTGCTTGATCCCACCTCTGTGGATGTGTCTGCTGTGAGCTGGCACCCAATATAAATACCCTCACCCAATACCCATACTGTAGTATGGCTGAAGGCAATACTCCTCAATGGTAACAGCAGCATTACCCTGAGCACCAGAGATCTGTGGGATACACTGACTTTCAGGAGTCAAGAGCCTCCAAGTATTTTGTGGTACTGTCATAGCTTGCACAGAAGCCAGAACCAAAAGTTCCTTAAAATGAAGCCAGAGAAATTTGTTCAGTCACATCTGCTCACTTTTACAATACATCTTAAAAAAAAAAAAAAAAGTAAAAAAAAGTCTTTCCCTTTGCTCTCAAACTCCTGGTATTTCTTTTCCCTTTCATGATGCTACTTTTCATTTCATCTACTCACATCCTTCCTTAAAAAGAAATCAATAGTAGCTAAGCAATTTATTAGAGTCAGCCCATCAGTTGGGCAGTGGTTTCCATGGCTGTGTGATGACCACATGTTACATATTCACATGGCACAGAAAAGTCCTCCTGGACAGAGATGACTTCGCAAGTATTTGGCTAGAGTATTTTAGGTGATGAAAATAAATTAAGACACTTAACTACCAATTACCTTTTCCATATTATGGGTTCTTCTACASTAGCATTTCAGGGCAGATCAGAAGTATACTTTTGAAATAAAGTCTTGGAGCATGTGAACTGAATGAAATCAAAGCAGATATTTTATTCCAAGGCATCATCTGAAATGCTTCAGCCCTTAACAGGCCATAACTGTCCACAAGACAGTTAATTCTGAACAGTTAATTCTGAATAAAACTACAAGCAAACTATAAATGTCTAGAGAAGATCACTGGTTTCTCCATATCAACTGTTTTGCCCTACATATTAACGCCTTTTGCAATGTGTGACCTTCCAATGTGGGTACAGCTGCAGAAATTTGGGTCAGCTAGTACATTATTCAACATGAAGGAAATCAGGAGGAATGAGTACAACCATCCCCCTGTCAAAGACTTGGCATGGATCTGAAAGTGGAGCAGCTCTCAGGAGCTTACCTCTCACAGGAGGTAAGTTGTAAGGAGACAAAATGGCTCAGAAGAATTGTTGCCAGGTCTTTGTAATGGCTGTCGTCTSTCTCCCGGTATTTGGTGGTTTTCCTTCTAAACTTTATACCTCATAATCATATAAGAAAACATTAGCTCTTACCCTAAAAGAACTGAAAATTTAAGACTCGAGGTCAAGAGGATTTGAAAAACAAGTAAAATGGAGACAGCTTTATTAATTTTTCAAAACATTTTGGCTCTGTAATGTTTTCTTAATGTCTGAAATTATATCATAGGATAAAATCACAACTAAAAAAAGGATCTGTTAAAATGACTTCTAAATACTCAAATAACTAAGCCAAACACCTCTAATAAGCACAATTCAGTCAGCAGACTATTTCTTGCTGCTGAATAAATATATCATAGCATATGCACTAGTCAAAATCCCATGTCACCTCYACCATCCAAGTGCAACAAGCCTCACAAGAGAGTTTTGTCCAAAATTTTGAAAGATTATTCCTGTAAAGTCAGGAAGACTCAAAGAATTAATTGCTTCTATTTGAGTCCTAGTCCTCTGATAGCAYTTAGATGGAGCCGAGGCAGGGAAAGCAAGTGCTCAGATGCTCAGAAGTGCCTCTGATGTACAAGGGATGGTGCAACCAGAGGCAGAAGTCACCTGGTCATTTTGTAGCACACGCAGATCATGTGGAAAGGGAAATGGTTGAAGACAAGTGCATTTCAGGGAAGTTTTCCCATTTGGCACAGGAGTTGGGCTTGATTGTCAGGGTAATTACGTTCCTACTCCTTTCCCTTGGGGCTTCCCACAGCTGATCATGGGTCAGCCCATGTTGTTTGTTACTCCCTAACCTGATCTACACAAGGGATCCCAAGCAAATGTGAAAATGTCACTGCAAAGCACTCCTGGCTGTCCTCCGGGAACAGTAACACAAGGTGGAATTATCTCATTCATGCTTATTTACAGCACTAAGTTTGAATATTGCATATTTTAAATTCATAGCCACAAATCCACAGGCACTCTTGAGGGCAAAAAATCGATGCCCGAAGATAGAGCTTTCCTATGAGGGGGTTCAACCACAGCACACTGCCCTACCATGAATTCCTGCATGACTTTGCAGTAGAGGACAGAAAAAAAAATAATAACGGGGCCATAGTCTTCTGTAGAAATTTCAGGCTCGTATCACTAATAATCTTTCCAAACCGAAGCAGGTGAAGGCAAAGCCTAGTAACAACTGCTCATGTGTTCTCAAGAGCTTTATGACCGAAGAAGGATTTACTTTTTATTTAGCCATGGAACAGGGTTGTTTCTTACAGTCCTTCATTCTTAAAAATTCCATTTGATATGTGTGGTGGCTACTCTCTCAGCAGCTTAGTTTACTTTCCTAAATTTAATTAGATTGCAAGAGAATGAAAAGAAGCAGCTAAAGTAAAAACTATCCTCAAGAATAAATTTTTATACAGATTAAAAGAAGTTTTGGGAGGAAAGTAGGGGAAAAAAAAGGCCACAGTAGCAAATCTGCTTAAGTTTGTGTAAATGATTAAGTTTCCCTTGGCACACGTGTAGTAAATTTGCAAATACAAAGAACATGGAAATAGAACAGTATGTTTTATTGCAGCTTCATTAATTTTTCAATTCTGCCTTGCTCCRATGTACTGTGCAAGAAGAGGGAGAAAAAGCTCTTCACAAAATAAAAGTGAACAAGATACAGCAGTGCTGCACCAGCCTGCCTCTAGGGAATGGTCCAAATCTGCTTGGCAAGACTGTCTGCTTTTCATACACGTTGCTACAGATTTTATATATAGTTGACTTTACTATTGGGGAAGTGGTCCTGCTCTCAGGGATGAGAGGATTAAATCAGTGAATCAGATTCATGAGCCCATAATTACAAAAAACAGGAGTGAGTATAAGGTTAAGGCTTTGGACCACACCAAATTSTTTCTCCTATGCTCTAGCAGACAAATTCAGAGTTGAAGATCATTCACTTTTCTTTTAAATCCTATGTAGATTCTGCAGCAGCATCAGTAACCCTCACTCAGAAATTTGACATGATCCGCTCAGCTGGTGGCTAAACTAGTACGTCCACAGTGTGYACCAAGAAACACAAGAGCCAAAACTCCAGTTCTTGGAGTTGAGACCTTGTGGAACTTAGAACCACAACCTCATTCATCTGGTGATTAATGGAGTATAGGGTTATGGCATAACACATGCTACATGCTACTTGCTACATATTTTGTGCCCGTTCAGCCTGGATCTGATCAGTGTCTATAAATACCTCAAGGGAGGCGGTGAGGAGGATGCRTCAGCCTCTTTTCAGTGGTGGCCACTGATAGAACTAGAGGAAAYGGCCACAAACTGAAGCACCAAAAGTTCCACAGGAGCTTAAGGAAAAWAATCTKGACAGTGAAGATGACAGAGCCCTGGCACAGGCTGCCTAGAGAGGTTGTGGAGTCTCCTTCTCCGGAGATCTTCCAAACCCACTTGGACACAGCCCTGTGCCCCATGCTCTGGGTAACCCTACGCGTGCAGGGGGGTTGGACTAGAAGACCTCTGGTGGTCCCTTCCAACCGTAAAGATTCTATGATTCTATGCTAGGCACTGAGCAGCACACACAGAAGAATGGCTGCTTTTCTAAAGGCCTACTAAATTGTTTATTTTAAAGTCTGCACTAGAACTGGAGTTCAGGATACAAAGAAGCAAGAAGAACTGGAGGAAAAAAAAAAAAAAGAAGTATTCAGAAATGCAAAGTCATGAAGCTCTGGACCTGGTAAACCAAATCCAGAAGTGTTTTGCCCTTACACCTTAGCCAATCATTTTCAAGAGATCAGCATAAGATATATGTAATAGTATTTCAAATAGCCTTTTGAAAACACTAGCAGCAGTTCAGCTTCTGCCTAGAACAATTTCGTAATTCATGATTAACTATTTGAATGAGKCAAACATTTCAAACAGGTACTAGGTGATCAGAAATACTTACCGTCTTCATTAAGTGCTTCTCTAAGTGCTGAGAAAAGTTTTCACATGCAACTTAGATTCTGCCAGCCTGCTCAGCACAGCAACTCTCCCCAGCAGAAGCAGTAAGCATTTAAGTCAAGCAGAGCTTATTTTTTGCAGCTATTATCAAACGGCTTTTGTTAAAAGACCATTTCTAAATCAGCAAAAGAAATTCTCTTCTTTGTACTACTTCTCCTTGTGAGTGAGGAAAACAGCAACAAATGGGGTCATCTTCCAACCAGCAATGCAGACTTTTTGCTCCTCAGTTACATAATAATTTACACATAGTCCTTGGAAACCTTTAATTCCATGTTGGCCTCTTAAAACCACTGGTGCTAAGTCAGAATCACAGGATGGTTGAGGTTGGAAGGAACCTCTAGAGACCACCTAGTCCAACCCCACTGCTGAAGCAGGAACACCTAGAGCACGTGGCACGGGGTGGCATCCAGGCAGATTTGGGTATCTCCGAAGAAGGAAACTCTCCTTTGTCCTTCAAAGAAGGACAGCCTCTCTGAGCACCCTGTTCCAGAGCTCATATCTATCTCGTGCTTGTCCATGCCAGGAAAATACATACCATCACAGTGTCCACATCAGGACCCTGAATATAATATATTAAGGTGGAAGAAAATATCAAGTACTGACCTCCTCCACTAAGCCTGCAGTCAAATCTGAGCATATGCACCTGAGCAGACTGGAACCCAACTCAATTTTCTAGGCTTCTTGTTGTGGACCCCTCTAATTACTCTTGCTTGTTTTAGATAATTCATTCCCTTACATTGGCTTAGGGCTTCACAGCTGGGTTAAAACCAGAAGGCTCCAAGGAAAACACAAAAAGTTCTACAGCTTATTTCTAACATTACAGTTTGGGAGCCACCAAAATGCAGTCATTCTGAWACATGTAAATCTGGATGTTTAAGGAGAGTTTTGACAATCATGTTAAACAGGTCCAAAGTAACCCTGAATTAGTTTATTTCCAATTAAGATATAACGAAATGAACAATTAAAAAAATACATGTATCTTTTGATATCACATATTTTTTGCAAAACTTTTGCTGTCACAATGTCCTTTTTGTAGCTCYTTGTATTTCAGAAGACAAACTGGACAAAGCAGATGAAAGGAAGGACATTCTCATACATTAAACAGTTAAAGATTAAACATTATTTATTCCAGAACTATCTAAATTTGTCTCTGCTTTCAGCTGTTTAGTCTTCCTCTCTTCTAGAAATTCGCATTTATCCCATCTAGCTAGAAGAAGCCAGATGCATGGCAAAATRAAGTGTCTATATGTGCGTACTGCCTGCAGCAGACATATCCACTTCTGCCAACACTAGATCTAACTCATATACAGTAAAATGTTTTTCAGCACTTTTGCAGAATGGGAAGATTTACCCTGCATCTTGAGAACAACATAGCCATGTTTTAAAAACAAATTTAGAACACCAATAAATAGAAGCTATGYAAGATCCAGCCATCCTTCTTGAGAGGCAAAATTCCATTTGTTAATATTAGTGGAAGGCTCCTTGAACRATAATGTCTTATCAATAAATCATGTATATATGTGGTTAGCTCCAAATATTAACACACCTTTTAACCTCTAAAAATTTTAATTCCCCCAAAAGTGTCTTCAAGTTTTTAAGCATTTCACATGCCTCAAGTTTGTTTTAAGAGGAGATATTCTTTAAGTATCCTAACTGCTAAACCCTTATGACCTGATCCCTCATAAGCAAATAAATACTCAGAGGGAAGGCTCGGTTTATTTTCCTTAGATCCCTTTCCAAACAGTATTTGTTAAGTAGAAAAGCTACTTTCATACTAGCAAAAGAAAATTCATTCATCCTACAGCTATACTTGTAGAACTGCAACTCTGCATTCAGTCGTCAGCTTATGATGGCATAGCTTTCCAGTACAGATAAGCTTTAAGTGACTCATCTAGAAAGACAAACACTATTTTTGACATTTATGTCTTTTGAATTATTAACTGTTTTTCTGCATCTAGACTGATTTTGCAGCAAGAGGATTTTTTGACAGATACCTGGAGGGCTGAGAATTGTACAGACTGGAAAAGAACTCAGAAAAATTATCCAGGAATATTAATGGGCATGCTAGCTGGGCATACTAAGAGTCCTGTTAGACTATGGAAAGTCATAAAAGAAAGGAAGCAAGAACAGTCTTCAAGAGAGCCTTCTTTCTAGAAAAAGTTATTTTTTTCTTTTGACACTTTTTGTCCGTACACCATTTGTTATGGAAATGCTTTTCTCCAATGAAATGGACTCCTCAATGCTACTGCACAACGGTAACCAATCTGTTAATAAAAAACTGTACCTACAATTGAAATGAGCAATATTTCAAAATGCTTAGCTAAATTATTTTTGTATTTAAAGACCTTTAGCAGCCATTAAGATTTGGAGCTTGGGCAATTCGGATGTATGCATGAATGCATGCATATCAAGAAAACTCAAACTGACACATAGAAAAAAGATGAAAGAGGCATAAAAGATGAAAGAGGGTGCAAATATTTTGGCACTGTGTGGTGTAAATAGCTTTCTACCAGTAGAGTAGGGGAGAAAGTGAATAAAATAAGCAATTTACTCATTCTGCTTACAAAGAATCCAGTGTAATTTTCCAGTTTGAGAGAGACTAGAAGTCGAAGGGAGCTACAACCAAAACACGGTGCAGTGGAAATCCCATCAACATGCTGCCAGCTGTTCTGTGGAGCCATCACGTGGAGCACTGATGGGGCTGTGTTACCATTTCCCCCTCCTTTGGGGGCCCCTGACATCACCATCACTCACCTTCAACAAGCCAAGCACTGCTTGGGCAGCAGGGACAGGAAGCAAATACCTCCACCCTCTGCATGGCCACAGCAGAGCAAGGTGCCGCAAGCCCACAGACTTGAGGGATTTTGCACTTTTTTGCACAAATTACATAATTGGACACCACAGCAGCTGCCATTTATAGCCAGTGGTCCGTGTTATTTTTTATTTTCTCTTGCTTTCATGGGAAGTGCTTACTTTCATTCATAGGGATGTATGCACACAAGGACATATTTAGTAGGTTTTATTGCATTTTGTTGTCACTTTGAAGATGGGTTTGTTATGCACAGTAATAGTCCAAAGGATCTRCAGTAACACTAAATCCCAATGGACAGTTATGTCAGCATCATGTAGCAATGTGACCTATATCACACACATAAAGACTTCACCAATGCCTGTTTCTCCAATATGTTCATAAAAGCACCCAGCATCTTTGGGCAATTTTTCCCAGTGTTTAACCCTAAAAGCTTTGCCCAAACCTTGAGGGACGCAAGGTGCATTTGTGTATCCCCAAGGCTTACCTCTCAGGAAAGATCTTTCTGTACAGTCCATTCGAGTGGAAATTTGTTAAAATTTTACTGCTGGTCAACAAAAGATGAGGTCTCCATAAATGSAATGCTTGTGAAATATGTCAGTATAATAAATGTGAATTTCATTCCTTTCCTCTCTCCTCTTCAGGATAGAAAAGTTATTTTTATTCCTATCACTTTTGTGACAGGCTGAAATAATCTGACATCTGCTATAACCTCATTTAAAAAAAAAAAAATCATAGCATAGCTTTAAGTACAGAATTAGATAAGAAATGGAAGGGTAGGTGATTCTGCTATAACKAAAATCAGGGTAAAAATATGGGCTTTAACACCATCTTCTTTCCCTGCATTTCTCCATATATTTATAATATAAATCAGCAGGGGTTGATAAGATTCCTCTTTTCAAGAGGAAAAAARGGAACATGGAGCCAGAGCATTTGTAAGTGAGGGAAGCACCAAGTGAAACCTTGGTGCAAGAGATGGAGGCTTTGGAGGGGAGCTCCGGGTGCCTGTGGGTCCTGCAGCCCTGTGAGCCCTGGCCATGCAAGGTGCCTCTCCAGCTGTCCCCACAGAGCCCCATCTGCTCTCGGCAGCTGCAATACTGCAGAATTTCGATGCTTCCCCCCACGGTGGGCTTTACAAGCACAGGCTGCATCGCCAGGTTGTGACTGTCCAYGCTGAAGCTCCTCAGCCTCACGACGAGAGGCCATCCAGCACCTACCTCCATCSTATTTGCTCTCCAGAGCTACGTAAAGCCACCGAGCCTTCTGCCCCGTAACCTCTGCAGAGGCTACTTCTGTTAAACCTGTTTATGCTGCTTCAGCATGTTTTGTGAAATGCCATTAGCAYGCGAGCCCCAAGGGCACGTTTTAAATCTTAAAGACATTGCTGTGCATGAGTGACCAAGAACAGTCAGTTCTCCCCGTTTCCTTGCTGCGCAACACTTCCAGTGGAGATGACAGTGAGATATAAAGTAAGATTCAGAAGCAGACTGTTTTGAGCATAGCATTCTTTATTTTTTGTTTCCATAAAGAGTTGAAAAAAATGGAGATGTTAATGAGTGCTCCAGTTTCATAGATACAGAGGTGGTAAATGCTTGTATCAGGTGAAAAGCTGCTGCAGCGATAAATGCTGGAGAAATGCTCTCTAAAATCTTTTTTTTTTTTTTTTTTTTTTTTTGCATACAAAGCAGCAGTGCCTGCAATTTGATTTGGAGACAGGATTAGAAACTGGAGCAGACTGTTAAAGCCATCAACAACCCAGAAGGGTTACACAATACCCAAATAAAGGGCAATTTAGATTAAGGTCATTTTTTTGCCCTTTGAATTACATAATATCAATAAAAGGAAACATGGGAATGATGCCAAATGTGAATACTGTATCTGGCAACCAAGCTAAAGTGCAGACAGAGAAGGAACTTCCCTACCTGCTGTGGAAATAATCCCCTTTATAGATAAAGAAATATCTTCTCCAAATATAGTCTTCATTCCTGGATCAAAAAACACTTACCTCTCCCATCTGCAAAATGCACCACTCTGCACTAAGAGGAGGAAAAAACAAGAAAGAAAAAAAATGAAAACACACACATCCTTGGCCATAGCAGCCCTCCAGACAGCTGTAAACAGGATGGGCACCATCTCAGCTGGTTCCTCAGCAACATCCGTGCTGGAAATCCRCAACTACTTGCTAACAGCTTCTTTTTCCCTCCACTTTCTTCCATTTGCTCAGCAGTTTCCACCTCCACTGTGATAAAGGGATCATCAAGTTCAACATAAGCAACACATTGCGCAGCAGCCACCCCAGTAAAAACACAGTGCTGGACAAATTCACAAACTATCTCACCTATCTTGTGGCAATACCTGGGTGCCAACTATAGCTTGGGGATGAGGGTGAAAAGAAAGAAACAGGCAGAACTGGAGCTCCAAATCCAGTCAAAGCCAGTGG
The DNA here is from genome assembly GCF_003342845.1 of Nothoprocta perdicaria. Classification (NCBI taxonomy): domain Eukaryota; kingdom Metazoa; phylum Chordata; class Aves; order Tinamiformes; family Tinamidae; genus Nothoprocta; species Nothoprocta perdicaria. Next base: position 1,365,998 of record NW_020454139.1, on the reverse strand, counting down.
GCAGAGACTGGTGCTTTCACTGGAAAAGCAAGCAGAGCTCATGGGTTTTCACCCTTGTTTGCCTGTGGAGCAAGGAGGCAGCACGAGCCTCCTAGGACCAGTCAGGAGAGTCAGGCTTTAGTTATAGCTTAATCGCTTGACTCGGGGATCAATTTTCATGTGTTTGCTAAGRGAAAGTATTTAAATGAAACTGGACTACTGGTTTAGGTTGCTACGTGTGCACAGGTCTCCCTTAAAGCAAGAGAGACATGTAGGAACATTTTATAGAATACGGGATGGATATGGATTTGGGAAATACTGGTGTCACTATAACCCCAGCCATGTTCTTAATCAATGAAACAATAATAGTAAGTTAGCTATATTTTGTACATTCAGTAAGTTTAGAAAAGATGTATAAAGGAATATTGCTTTATTCTCCTGAAGAAAGTACTATAAAAATGTAAAAATGAATTTTACATTCTTCTACAAATGCACAGTGAAAGCCCATGCAGAAGACCTGGTGGGACTCAGAGACCAGCAGAGAGGGTGGCAGTAGACACTTTGAGGACACTTTCAATATATTTCATATATAAAGGAGCATCATTTTCAACCTCTGCCTCATCACAATTGCTTCTCCTTGTAAGTGAATCCATACAGACAGATTGACTTGCACCAGTGTAGAATTCCTTTGAAGCCTGAGGATTTTGTGCTACCTGGGTATCGGAGTGGAGCATTATTTGTTTCTTATTAAGAACTAGGATTACTCTTTTAACCTCTTGCTAGGTACTGCACAGGTTGCCTTGTGAAAGACACTTCGCTTTCCATCTAGAAGGCTGGGCATGTACTAAGCTCTTGACAACACACTGTTTTATTTATTTTTTCCATAAAAATACATATGCAGTTGACTAGTACCTTGTTAAGACCGATTAAATTAAATCCTGTTGCACCTTAAAGGCAAAATACAAAGGCAGAAAGCAAAGAGCCTTTTGAGTCAAATCATTCTGTGGAGACTGCAGTTCTAAGTGCTAGTCACCGGTTCCATGGGGAATCCCTGACATGGCTATTCCTAAGGTTTTTGTTCACCTCATTCCTTATAGAATCAGTGCTTTGTGAAAGCTTGGGTTCAACCCTGCCTCACAAATGCAATACTGTATGATGAACGTAGACACACTGAAACAAACCCCATGCTGTTTCAAAACAACTATCTCCAAATGCAAGTTCCCCAATTTGACTATCAAATTTGTGCCACCCAAAGCCATTCAAGAGCTCTTAAAAACCTGCAGAAGTAGCTCCTAACTCCCCCTGTCTTCTATGAACTCAAAAGTGCTTCTGAACTTGGTGGTTCACCAAGGCAAACTCATGTCACCAATGTTAAGGCATTAGTGCTTTTCCTGAATGGCAAAGGGAGAATGCTCCAGTTGATCTTGGAGAAGCAAAGTTTCCTCCTGCTTTTCAGTGACTTACTACTATAGTAAGGCTTGAAGTTTCTGTTCTGCAACATAACTTCAAATTAAAAATATAATACTGTCATTATAAGTTCAATTTTTTAAAACTGCAACTGTATTTTGTAGTAATAGTATATACTGATAATCATAAAGTTGGCATGTATAATGCAATCCTAATTGCATTTGCATACTAATGTTACCAGAGTAATACCATTAACAATGAAAACTAAATCAAGGTCTGCAGAAGACTAAATAGGCCTCAGAAATAACTTGAAATTATTCCCAGTGTAACTCGGGGCTCCACTGTAACATACCAGTTGCAGTTTTAGTGTGAATAGGAACTCAGGGAAACACTGAATTTCTGAACACTTTCAATCAGTAGGTTGCTTTTATCTGAAAAACATTATACTGTCAACATCCAGCCACATCCACCTCGGGATTAATCCCTGGTGGTGAGGAGCCCTCCCTGGCCAGCAGCACTGAGGCCCTGTTCTCTCACGGCGTCAATGAAGAGGCCGGCCTTGCAGCCCTGCTCCTCGGCCATCTTCTCACAGGAACGTGTCTTCATGGCCTGYCTACAAGTATCGTGTGGAGGTCAAGGCTGGGCCCAAAAATCGCCGGCTCATCTGATGCCAGGCTGCTCTATGTGGCCTCAGAGCATTCCAGTGTTGGATCCATTGGGTTCCAGTGGAGGGTCCAGGCGCCAAGATGGTCAGTGCGAGATGTCCTGAGGGGACGGGCCGGCGCACACAGGCCTTCCACGAGAAGAGGGGCTCCCCCCTCCTGCAGGCTCATTTATTCCCCTTCATTGTAAGTTACTAATCAGCCGATAACAAAAAAAAAAAAAAAAAAAAAAAAAGAAACGCTCAGCTTGATGCTTCTTAAGCACGGCTGTCGGGCACAGCAACTCCCAGTTCAGGCACTGGAGCTGGATGCAGCTGTGATGCCGCCCAGCAGCACTGGAGCACAGCAGGTAACGAGCACTGTTCGGGTGCAGGAATTCGGAGGCGGCAGCAATTCGGAGCGGGTGCCCCGGCTGCACCTCGCGGCTCGTGCCACGAGTGGGGGCTTCCGAGAAGGGCCCCTCAGGAGGGCGCACGGCCCACGCAGGACCCGCACGAGCCCCTGCGCCCACCGCCTCCGCGGCCCTTGGTGCAGCGGCGCGGCAGGGAGAACGGCCACTTCTGCCTGCTCTCCTACRAGGGATTCTGATTTTCCTTCAGGCGTATCATCGCAACGGTAGATGAGATGGATGAGAAAGATGAGCTGCGTGGCCTACAGACCGCCTAAATGACCTAGACYGTAACCTCAGGAAGCTTGCAGTGAAGATTAATAAGAAATAATTAGTGTTTCCATTCTTGTCTTGCAAATACACTCCAGTCTCAGTCTCAAGCCTCCAAATCCAAAGGAATTCCCCTGACTTCTGCAAAGCCATCCCAGAGTCATCCCCGAAGCACCGTGAGTCAGACCCCGATGCCGGAACGGCACCCAAGTGCCCTGTCACATACTGCATTTTGTTTCACGGAGCAGAGCACAGAGCCCGGCGGAACCTCCACCTCGACCTTCCTGCACAAACCCAGAGCGCCCAAGGCAACGGGAACGCGCCCCGCGAGTCGGACCGCGGCCGTGCTTGGGATCCGCAGGGGCAGCGCAGCCGGGGGCCCGCACACGCGTGTGCACTCCCACATGCATGCACACCCACGCGTGGCCGAGCACACACGTGCGTCCGCTCGCATCCCCGCACACCCACGCACGCCCGTGCACCGCACACCCCCACGCACACACACCCGTGCACCGCGCTCCCTGCACGGCTGCACGCCACGCGCCCCCAGGACGCCCCCGCCCGCGCCGCGGAGCCCACGCACACGCGCCGCGCGCTACCTGCGTCGCCTTGTGGAACTGCTTCTTCAGGCCGGCCACCGACATGGCGCGGGCGGCGCGCGGGAGCCGCGGTGTGCGCAGCGGGGC